>NC_142939.1:34666532-34684032 GCF_046866305.1 Octopus bimaculoides
AGTTTTTGAGAATAATAAAAAATGTTAAAAAACAGTTTGAGTATTAAGATGCATATATACATTCTTTGATGATAAAATATATTTAAAGTATAAAGCTTTGTATGAACTTTGTAGTGTTACATACTGATTGTCACACATTCTCTGATATTAAGGTGAAATTGTTAAAAACAGTGTTAAAAACAGTGTATGAAAATACACATATGGAAAAATACATATACATATTCTTATACATATTCTTTGACAATCGAATAAAATTGAGGAGGAACTGACCTGGCCTTTTTCTCTTGTGTATATTGAGGGAATGTTTTACTGTCTTAAGAGACAGTATGACTGGCTAGCTGGGGTGGGAGGGAAGAAGAGTTAAAGAAGATTTTTTTTATTTTTGGTTGGTCTGTGACAGTCTGTCATGGTTCACTGGTTTTGGGGACTGGTTTTGTGCACGTCGCTATGTGTGTGTGTATATATGTGTGTTTGTGTCCGTGTGTGTGGGTGTGGGTGTGTGTGTATATATGTGTGTTTGTGTCCGTGTGTGTGGGTGTGGGTGTGTGTGTGTGTGTGCCGTTTTTATTGGTCCCACAGTTTATTGTGGAATGTGTATATGAGTGTGTGTTTGAGTGTTTTTTGTGTCGGTGGGGATGTTAGGTGTGTGTACGTGAGACTGTGCGTATATCTCTTTGTCTGAGTGTGTATGTGTTGTTTTGATCGTCCTTGTGGTGTGTGTGTGTGAGAGAGCAACCGTATGTATGTGTGAGGGTGTGTACGTATGTGTGCGTATGTGTGTGTATGTATGTGTACATCTGTGTGTGTGCGTGGGAGTGTTTTGTGTGAGTGTGGGAGTGTGTGTGTGTCTCTCTGTCTGAGTGGGTGTGTTGTTTTAAATACCTTGTGGTGTGTATGTGTGTGTGTGTGTAAGCAAACGTATGTGTGTGATGGTTCATATGTATGTGTATGTCTATGTCTGTATGTGTGCGTGTGTGGCATGTGTATATGAGTATGTGTGTTTTTTATCTATGGTAGGATGGTGTGTGTATGTGTGTGCACGTTTGTGTGAGTGTGTATGTGTGTGATTAATATTTGTTAGGGTGTTGTGTGTGCGCATGTGTGTGTATGCGTATATGTGTTTGTTCGTGTGTGTGCGTGAGTGCGTTTGTGAGTGCGTGTGTATGTGTGTTTGTGTGTTTTTTGTGTCGGTGGGGATGTTAGGTGTGTGTACGTGAGACTGTGCGTATATCTATTTTTCTGAGTATGTATGTGTTGTTTTAATCGTCCTTGTGATGTGTGTGTGTGAGAGAGAGCGCAACCGTATGTATGTGTGAGGGTATGTACATATGTGTGCGTCTGTGTGTGTATGTATGTGTGCATCTGTGTGCATCTGTGTGTGTGCGTGGGAGTGTTTTGTGTGAATGTGGGAGTGTGTGTATACGTGAGTGTGTGTGTGTCTCTCTCTCTGTCTGAGTGAGTGTGTTGTTTTAAATACCCATTGTGGTGTGTGTGTGTGTGTGTGTGTAAGCAACCGTATGTGTGTGTGATGGTTCATATGTATGTGTGTGTCTGTATGTGTACGTATGTTTATTTGTGTTGTGTGTTGGTGGGGGTGTTATATGTGTGTACGTGAGTTTGTGTGTGTCTCTAAGTATGTTTGTGTTTGAGTTGTCATTGTGGTGCGTGTGTGTGTGAGGGAGCAACTGTATGTGTGTGCATGAGGGTGTATGTGTGTGTGAGCATGTATGTGTGTGTTGTATTTATTAGGTGTCCTTGTACGTTGGGTTTATCCAGGTGAGGTGTATGTGTGTTCCGTGCATGTTGGTACTGGGTATGCGTTTGTATGTGTGTGTACGTGGGTATGGTTTGTGTAGTTTCCTGGTGTATATGTGTACATGTGTGTGTGCGCTGTAATTGTGAGTGATTAGTTTTGTTTGTATTGTTAGTACAGTATATGTGTGTATACGTGTGCGTGTGTTTGTGTGAGTGCGTCTATGTGGCTTGTATTTGTCGGGGAGGTGTGTCATTGTGTGTGCATGCTTCTGTGCATGTGTGCTTGTGGGTGTTTGTTGTGATTGTTGGGATTGTATTGTGTGTGTTTTTCTTTTGAGTGTGTGTGTGACATTTTTACTGGGGTACAGGCGTATGGTGTTTGTATGTGTGTGTACATATGTATGCAAATATGCGTGTGTGAATATGATTTGTGGTTGCCGGAGTGGTGTGTAGGTGTGTGCATGTACCTGTTTACATATGTGTGTATGGGTGTTGGTTGTGGTTGCTACAATTGTATTGTAAGTATATATATGCATGTGTTTTTTCTTGAAATGTATGTGGGTTTGTGCTCTGGTGTGGAGATACTGTGATTGTGTGTGTGTGTATATATGTGTGTAAGTGTGTTCGTGTCGGAGGTTTGCATTGTATTGATGTGTGTGATTTTGCGTATCTGTGTGTCTTTGTTTTGGGCGTGCACCTGGGGAGGGGGCTTATGTTAGAGTATGTTGAGCTGTGGTCTGTATTTTTGAATAAGATTATTTTCCCTATTTATTCGTGTTTGGTCAGTGGTGTTGTCTGAGCATTGGTATAATGGGAAAACTAGGAATTTGGGGGACTTGTTTTGTGCACACAGATCTAAGTGCCCACTGAGTGGTATCTGTCTTGTGGTGGGATCCCTCAATTGTTGGCGGTGGACTGTCATCCTTTCTCTGAGAGTGAGGCTCGTTTGCCCTATGTATTCTTTGAGGCACCCTTCACACCTTATGGCATAAAGTAAATTTTTTGATGCGCAGTAAATTTTTTTATGACAAAAGTGTGTCCCGACTGGAATCTGTATGTTGTTCCTTCCATGAGGTGGATGCAAGTCCTGCAGTTGGAACGACCACATTTTTTGACAGTAGGTGGTGGGCTTGTGTTGGGCAATTTTGCATTCGTGAGTAGGTTTTTTAGGGATTTGGGTTGTCTTTTGCTTTTTGTTATTTTATGGGTTGCGAGTACTCTTTTTAGACGTGGGTCTTGATTCAGTCGTGGGATGTTTTTGTATATTATTGTGTAAGCTTCTGCATTTCTAGGATTGTGTGTTGAGAGATATGGGAGACTATTTAACGTGCCGTGTATGTGTTTCGGTTTTCGCAGGTCATGGGTAGCAATTGCCTTGGCCCGTTCTATTCCATTGTCAACTAATGATGCTGGGTAATGTCTTTCGAGGAGAATTGCCTTTAGTTCTTCGAGTCTTTTATTTCGAGTTCTATAATTAGAGACAATTGTGCAAATTCTTCTCGCAAGGTTGAAGGGAATGTTTGTCTTTGTATGTTTTGGGTGATTGGAGGTGAACAGAAGGTATTGCTTGGAATCAGTCGGTTTGTAATGAATATCAGTCTCAATGCTGGTACCCATTTTTATAATGAGAATGTCAAGAAAAGGAAGTTGGTCTTGACTGTATTCCATTGTAAATTGGATATGGTTGTTGACACTGTTAATTAGAGTTTTGAAGTCAAAGAGTTGGTCGAGTGTGTGGGACCATAGGATGAGGCAATCATCCAAGTAACGTTTCCAATTCTTCAACAGGTATTGGTGGAAAGACAGGCCGTATCTAGTTTTGGATTTGTCGTAGATCTGCAATTTTAAGTAGGCCATCACCAGGTTTGCATATGTAGGGGCAACTTTAGTCCCCATTGCAGTCCCTGATACCTGTCTGTAGGTGTTATCATTAAAATTCAAAAAATTGTTTTGAAGGCCCTCGATGATGAATTCTTTTTTTATTCTTTCTGGGATCTCATTGGGGTATTTTTCTAGCCAGAATTTAATGGCTTCCAGTCCATATTGATGTGGGATCGTAGTGTAAAGATTTATTACATCAAAGGAAACAATGAAAATGTCTTTATTGGCATGTTTGGGTAGATGATTTAGTAGGTCCAGGTCGTCTCTAACAATACTTGGTATGTGGTGAAGTATTGGTTTCAGGAGGATATCGATAAAGTTGCTTAATCTGTGTGTTTCACAGTTTGGGCCTGCCACAATTGGTCTTAGTTTGAGATCAGTGGGATATGGTACAGTGATACAGGTGGAAGTGGACTTTTTGCAAGCTTCAGAAATAGTTTTGCTCTTGTGGATTTTTGGGAGTCCATAGAGGTTGCTTGATTTGCAATTAAAGCTTGTTAGGTAGTCGCATTCCTTTGTTGTTAAGTTGTTTCGATGTTGGCAAATGAGTGTGTTTAATTTGGTCATTGTTCTTGTTTGTTGGTAGTTGACTACTCTTTCATAGTACGTAGTGTCTTGTAAGAGTTGAGATACAGAGTTTTTGTATTGTTCTGTATCCATAATGACGACAGTGCTACCCTTATCTGCTTCTTTGATTGTGATGTCATGATTGTTTCGTAACTCATGGATGATTTTCCATTCGTTTTTACTGGTGTTGGGTTTGGGTTTAGGTTGTGGAAGTTCATTATAAGGAAAGTTCGAAATGTACTCACAAAATTTGTCCAATGTTTTGTTTTTACCTTTTATGGGATTATAATGGCTCTTGTTATGAACCATTGATTCGTCGTTATTGATTTCTTTGTCAAAAAATTCCTCTGTGAGGCGTAATTTTCTACAAAAGTGGGAGACATCATCCTGTATTTCACTCAAGTTGGGGTATTGTGGAGTTGGAGTGAATTTTAGTCCTTTTGAAAGGATTTTAATTTGTTGGTTCGACAGGTTTAGGCTTGAGAGATTCACTAGTTTTGGTTTTTCAAGGTTGGTGTGTACCATCTGGTGTCGTGAGATCTGTTGCCTTGGCCTAAAAAATGATTTCTGGGGGTTCTTATGTTTGCGGTATTTTGGTGTGTGTTGAGTTTTCCCCCACTGATGGGTTGCCTGCTAAAGGCGTTTTGGTTATTTCGGGGTCTGGGTAGCTCGTACTGGGTGTAAGTTTGGTTCCTTAAAGTGGGTTGGAACCTCCAATCTTGGTTTAGAGGTGAGTTCCTATATGATGGATGGGGTCTCCGAGTTTGGAACGGATTGGGTTGGAATCTATAATCGTGGTTAGGGGGTGAACTCCTGTGTGATGGGTGGGACCTTCGATTTTGGAACTGTTCTAGTGTGGGCTGGGATCTATAGAGTCTGGTAAAGTTCTGTCTTGGGTTGGTGGGTACCTGGGTTCTTTTGATAGGGTTGTAGTTATGTCTGTAAGTTCTGTTACTGTTGTTGTCAGGAGTCGGAGTGGTGCGTGTTTGATGTTTTCTTTGTTGCTGGTGAGGTGTGTGAATTTTAGGTATTTTTTTTACGATATGGGTTGCTTGTAAGGTGTTCGTTTTTAAACACCGTTTCATAATTGGTGAACCAGGTGTTTTTTTCCTTTCGTTGGAGAGATGTCAATTCTTCATCCTCACAGCTTTTTCTCCAGAGTTTGGTAGTTTCATCAAAGACTGCACCTTCACAGCATTTTGAAATTTCAGTTAGCATTTCGTTGTCAAGGGCCTTGAATTTTTCTTCACTGGAATTGGCTCTTAGCCGTAACAGTTCTATTTCTGTTTTGAATTTTTCGAAAGACAGATTTTCTCTGAGTTTTTGTTGGTTTTCTGGTTCATTTTGGATGGGTTTTATCTGCAGTTTTTTGGGTAGGATGATTGGAGTGGTGTTGAGCCACTTTTCATAAATGTCTGCTTTGTTGTTATTTTTTATGAAGTTCCAGAAAGCAAATTTGCGGGCTGTGAGGTTTTTTGTCCAGATGTTGTTAAGAGTGTTTTTAATTGAGTGTGTTCCTGCTTTTGAAGTATTGTCTCTAGAGATTTGATTAGATTTTGTAATGTTGGGATGATGTCAGGAGTTTGATTAGCTGTTTTAGCCTCCAGGAGTCCATTTAGGTATAAATGTGATTGCTCGACTTTGTCAGTTAGGGTTGAGAGTTTGGAGGAGATTTCTTGTAGTTCTTTTAGGATACTTTGGTTCAATAAAAAAATCTTCTTTAACTCTTCTTCCCTCCCACCCCAGCTAGCCAGTCATACTGTCTCTTAAGACAGTAAAACATTCCCTCAATATACACAAGAGAAAAAGGCCAGGTCAGTTCCTCCTCAATTTTATTCGATTGTCAAAGAATATGTATAAGAATATGTATATGTATTTTTCCATATGTGTATTTTCATACACTGTTTTTAACAATTTCACCTTAATATCAGAGAATGTGTGATAATCAGTATGTAACACTACAAAGTTCATACAAAGCTTTATACTTTAAATATATTTTATCATCAAAGAATGTATATATGCATTTTAATACTCAAACTGTTTTTTAACATTTTTTTATTATTCTCAAAGACTTTTGATAATCTTTTTCTAAAAAAGTGAAACCGGTTAAGTAAATAAATATTTAAAAAAAATAAGTGCATTTTCAAACCTTCTTTCATATATATTTCCACTCGTACGGTATTCCACAACTTTACTTTATTATATATATATATAAATATATATATATTTATGTGTGTATGACTTTGTGTCTACTGTGTTTGTCTCCCTGACATTACGTGACAACTGATGTCGGTGGGTTTACATCCTTGTAACTTAGCCATTCAGCAGAAGAGACTGATGGAATAAATGCTAGGCTCACAAAGAATAAATCCTAAGGTCGATTTCTTCAACCAAAAACCCTTTAAGGCGCTGTTCCAACATGGCTGCAGTCAAATGACTGAAACATGTAAAAGAATACAAGAACACTTTGAAACTAAAAGTTGTCTTGCAAACACTATTCTCAAGTAACATTGCAAAGATATTAAAAATGTGTGTATTAAAAGTTTAGAGTCATAGATATGTCTCTGCTCTTTTCATGTGTGTAATTATAAAGCTAATTATTTGAAGTATGAACAATGAGAGGAAGTTTTGAGTCTGAAGGAAATATTTGTATCAACATGCATGTTTATTAATATAATGCACATACAACTTATGAGAAATTGTAAGTTCTGTAACCAAGGTAACAGAATATATCTGTAGCAAGGATATTTAAGTTTGATTTATCTTAGTAGTTGTTGAGTCCAAGTAAATTCATTTAAGTAGGGAAAACATGGAAGCAAGATGACGTCAGCATTGACAAGATCTCTTTTTCTCTCTGAGTGTGTGTGCATGTATGCGTGTGTGTGTGTGTGTGTGTGTGTGTTGTGTGTGTGTGTGCATATACATACATACATACATACATACATACATACATATATATATGTGTGTGTGTGTGTGTGTATTGGATCATCTCATAAATAATGCGTTTTTTTGATGGCATGAAATAAAAGTCGGAAGGGGACAGGATAAATTACCTGCATCAACTTACTATAAAAACAGGTAGTAATTTTACCTTGTCCTCATTCTTAGTGCAAGTTTTGAAGAGTGCAGTTCGATTTCAACAGTTATTTTTTCAAAGCTATAATGGAAGTGACAAAGGAGTATATTCAGCATATTTTGCTTTATGAGTTCAATAAAGGCAACAATGCAAGGGAAAGTGTGTGGAATATTAATGCAGAATATGGGAATCAGACAATAAGTGTAAGCCAGTGTCAATGATGGTTCCATAAAATCCAAGCTGTAGAGCCTAGAAGACTAGCCTCATCATCTAAGATCTGTAGAGCTTCACAAGGACATCCTGCAAACTCTGGTGGAACAAAATTCCATCGTAACTGTTGAGGAACTAGTAGAGAAGCTTGGATTTGGTCATTCAACCATTCATCAACACCTGTATGCCATCAGAAAAGTCAGAAAATTGGGTCAATGGGTTCCTCACAAACTTTCCAAGTCTAATCACACATAGCGAGTCAATGTGTCCTCTTCTTTGCTGTCACGTCTCATGAATGGACCCCCTTTGGACTGAATTGTGACTGTTGAGAAGAAATGCATGCTTTATAAAAATGTCAAGGACTGAAGATAGTGGGTAAGGATAGGAGAAACACCAGCACCCCAGGTTAAAGAAGGGAAGGGGTTGTTATCTATTTGGTGGGATATGAGAGGTTTAGTCTACTTTAAACTTTTATACCCCAACCAAATGATAACAAAGAAGATCTGGTGTGAGTGGCTAAAGTCAGCGCTAGAAGTAAAACAACCATCTTTGGTTTCAAGACGAAAGGTGTTCTTCTATCAGGATAATGCTTGGCCACATACAATGAGGATGACATTCCAAAATCTGGAGCAGTTTGAATGGGAAACGATGTCCCACCCATTATATCCGCTGGACATTCCTCATTCAATTATCATTTATTCCACAGTCTTCAAAATCATTTGGACAGAAAAAATATGAATTCTGTAGATGAAGTCAGAGCAGTAGTGGAGAAGTATTTTTTGTTACAGACAAGTGAATTTTGGAAGATGGGCCTTGAAAGTCTAGCAGATAGTTGGAAGAGCATTGTAGAAAATGAAGGTGAGTATATTTTAGATTTAAAAAGAAATTTATTTATCTTAACTTTGAAAAATAAAAGACGTATAAATAAAACGCATTATTTATGGAATGACCCAATATATATATATATATATATATATATATATATATATATATATATATATATATATATATATATATATATATATATATACACACATATATGTATATATTTATATATAGGTCAGTAAATGGTGGGGTTGTGTTAACCGCACGTGGAGAAATAATAGGAAAATAAAAAATAATAATAAGGCAGAATGCTAAACTGAAAGCATATTTTAATATAGATGTGTATAAGGAGGATTAAAAAGGATTTCTAACCAGCTTTCATTACATGGCAAATTTTCAAGAAGAGGGAGAATGAAAATGTTTTTTACAAAATAAAAATAAAAAAATAACATATAAAAAAATGATATATAAAAAAATAATATACCAATACATTATATTGTCTTTGAGCTTTTAAAGTTCAATGGTAATCCATGTAGATAATTGTTAGAAAGATTAGGATGCATGCAATTGAGAGCTGTGTTTTGTTTTAAAAATAGGGCTGAAAGTTTATGTGTTAAGCAGGAAGTGTGGTGTCAAAACAGTAAGTGTGTGTAAGGGAAGACAATTCTGTGGGTGTTATACTCTTTAGTTGGAGTTCTGGACTCTTTGTCAACTGGAAGTTTATGTCTGTTCTTAGAGAAATAAGAAGTAAATTTATATGTATTTCATTGGATAGGCGAGAGAAGGGAATATGGTCAACGAGGGGTTTGTATGTTAAGAAGTGTTTGGAATTTCTTTATAAAAAGATCCTCCTTGTTGATTCTTTCTTGTGTAGAGATTCTGTCTTTACATTGATAGAAAGGGAATATAAGAAATTTAGGGTTTTTATTTCTGGCACAAGAGTCTGTGGCCACTGAGTGGAATTTGGCGGTGTTGTGGGAAATTTATTTGTTCTTTATGGACTGCTACTCTTCTATGCAAAGGGAGGCGCCAAAATTGCCTGAACATGTAGGGGTAGGTGCAGGGAAAAGAGCAGCTTAAGAAGAGAGCTGTCTTCTGGAGATATGTCTGTTAAATCATGAATGCAATGAAGAAATTCTGTCGGTCTTCTGTCTCCCAAATCTTCGTCATTGAAGAGAGTCTGAAAACAGTGCTCAGCAGAAAGAGACCTCCTATGAAGTACTTCACGCTTGAGAGATGACTAAGTCACATTTTGTGGTGTATCAGTAATCAGGTCTTTGAGTTGAATGGGCAGAAGGAATGGTGCTGAGTAAAATGTTCAGTTGCTGAATATTGCTCGTCATGAAGTAGATTGTTGCATGTTGCTCTCTGGCACTTTCTCTCTTGTGCTTGGGTTTTTGCCTATCCCCTGGCTGCTTGACTTGTGCAGTCACACACACACACCTAAAAGCAAACTTACATGCTGGCATCCTCACGAAAGTGGTAACCCCGGTGTGATTTAAACATGCAGCCTTCTGACCTGGAGTCAGAGGTGCAACAGTAGTGCATCTGACTTCACGTCAGAAGGCTGCATGTTCAAATCACATCGGGGTCACCACTTTAGTGAGGAAGCTAGCTTGTAGGTCTTTTTTTAGGTGTACGTAATCATACAAGTTGAGTGGCCAAAGGATAGGTAAAAAGCCAAGCACAAGAAAGAAAATGCCAGAAAGAGAATTGTGCAGAACCTCACTTTTTATAGTCAACCGGAGGTAATGCCACCTGTCAGCAATCCTACTGGAAGTTACAACATATTCCAGAATATTCTGTACCAAAGGAGGGAATGCAACTCTCGTTTATTTTCCTTTCTCTTCAGTAGAATCTGCCACATACTCTTTTAATTTTACACATTTCAATCATTTGAGTGTGGCTAGGCATATATTTAAGTCGGTTCAGATGAAGCACGTGTTAACTCCACCATACCATCCAAGGTCAAATGGGTTAGCGGAAAGATTCGTTGAAACATTCAAGAGAACTTTAAGGAAGACCAAACAGGAAATCCTTGAAGATACAAATATGACAAGGTTTTTGCAGGTGTATAGAATGACACCGAATCCAAGTGCAGAGTTGGGTAGGTCCCCCAGATTTGATGTTTTCCAGAAAAACTTGTTCTATTTTTGACAAATGGTTGCTGAGCAGGAAACAGAAAATAGAAAAATTTGGGAAGAAAAACGAAATTTTTTAACACAGGTGACAAAGTGTATTTTAGAATATATAGTAATGGAAAACAGGATTGGGAACAAGGTAATATAACTGGACGTCTGGGTACTGTGATGTACATGGTAAAATGACCAAAATATGAACACAGAAGGCATTTAAACCAATTAAAAAAATATATACCAAAAACCAAGAGTGGCGAGAAGAACCAATGGATTCATGGTATGATTTGTTTGAGGTCCCACAACCACAAGCAGAAGCAGAACCGACTCGTAGGTTGAACAGGAAGAGAAAACCTACAGAAATGATGGAAATTAATGCTAAGAGGAAAAGATGTGTCAGTTTCTCAACGAGGAAATAAAATTGATAAATTCGGGTTTTAAAGACTCTCAAAAGGGGGAAGTGTTGTGTGGACGCTCCCAGGCGATAAGTAGGCTAGTTTAATACATATAAATAGCTAAATGAAAAGCGTCATGCAGAGCAACCCAGAGCTGTCAGTAGACTAGCGTTTAGTGAGTTGAGTCATCAGAAGTGAGAGTTGAGTAGTTGAGTAGAGGTCATCCGCACGTGCGATATAACAGAATGATATATCTGTCCTTCTACGTCAGCCATGCATGACGTTTTTTTAGTTCAGACTGCTCTGCTATACATCTAAGTACCCATACAAAAACAAATATTACTACCCTTAAGAAATCATGTTTTCTCTCTCTATCTGTATCTTTATCTCTAACACTAATTCATTTCCCGCCTTACTTCTTATTCCATTTATTTTGTTTATTTTTCTTATTTTCTATTTTTACCACATAATTTATTCATTTAGAGACTGCAGGGATGGTGACCCAAATCTTTGGAAAGCAAGTTTTCTTTTTCTTTTTATTTCTATTTTACTGTATTGTTTCTGAAATTTCTAACTGCTCACTTTCACTCTCTGAGTACACTACATATATGGTTATGTTAGTATTAGTAAAGAGTGAAGTCTTCCAAATATATCTATTGTCTGTGACTATATAATGAAACTGTGTGCTATTTTGTAGCAGAGGCTGGTATTTTGACTTGCCATGAAATACTCTGATGTATAATCTGTTCATTATGTTACATTATGCAGCATCACGTATGTAGCTAATACAGATAACAAAACAGCAGTCAGGAAATGGAATAAATATCTTATCTTTCACTTGACTTCTCTTATATGCTTAATTCATAAGTATTTATGTGTGTGTGTGTGTGCATGCGTGTGTGTATGTGTAGAAGTAATGTAGGCACAGATAGGTGACAAAGGAATACGCAGGAAAAGCAGAAAAAAACATGCAACAAATATAGTTGTTGACCAAATATCATTACAATTTTGACACCATCAGACAATATTGGTAGTGTTAGCATCATGAGCTGCTTGGGTATATATAAGTAAACATGACAGACAGACAAAACAGACAAAAATTAGACAATTACAGTTGTGGAAAGATGAGTTCTGTAGACTGAATGGCTCGTAAAGGTGAGTTGTGAGCAGGTGAGGAGAAATATATAGCACAGGTCTATAAATAAGAACATTAACACAAAAAGTACAAAACAACATAAAGAAAGAAATATACTTAGAATGTCTTTTGACTTATCGGACAAAAAAAAAAAGTATGTGAAGTAATGCTTATACGAAAGATAAAACATCTTCCAGTATTTGGCAAATAAGTTTTTAAATTTTTGACATCAGAGACTGGTAAACTAACTGACCGTTAGAAGAGGCAATTAAAAAGAAATTAGTAGCTTGAGAAACAAGAAGGTGTTATAGTATCATGTGGGAGAGGAGAAAAGTAAAAGGAACAGGTGAATTGAAAGAAAGACAGGTGGAGTGATAAAGAGAGCAAATCATGTCTTAGAGGCAAAACAGTAGATGAGGAGAGAACAACAATAGGAATAAATAAAGATAAAAAGGATAAATAGAAACAAAAATAAAAGTGCTAAATGATAGAAACATAACAGAATGTAAACAATGGGTAACTAGAGAAAAAGATAGAAAGATTGATGTTAAGTTAATGCTAGACAGAAAAAGGAACAGAAAGATAAGTACAAGAAGGAGAAGAATGGTAGATAGATGAATGAATAGGGGAAATGTTGCAAGATAAAGAATTGATGAGTGTGTATCTTTCAGCCTTGAGAAAAAGTTTAAGAAAATATTTAGACACAATGGAAGTTGGGAAAAAGGAAAACAATTAGTCAGTGGAATGATGTAAGGGAAAGGGAACTGGCAAGCAGCAATAGACTAGTGTGGAGAAAAATCCTGTGGAAGTCATGAAGGAAAGAAATGTGTGGGAGTAGGACAGAGGGGGGAAGGTAAGGAGTGTTAAGAAGAGGGCAACAAGAGAATATGAGGCAATGGGTGAGGGAGCAGTGTATCACAGTAGTGAGAGGAGCAATCACTTGTTAAGGTTATCTCGATAGATTTCCTATAGAAATTATAGCCAGCACTGATTTTGTAATGATGTTTCCTATCCAAGCACAACAATGAGGCTGAAGGATTTTTTTCTCCTTCATCAGCACCCACCCAACCCAGTAATCACCCACAAACTCATGACTTAAATAGTGGAGTAGCTTTATTGGATATACCAATTTTACATACTAAACACATTGAGAACAGTTAGGGAAAGACATGCTGATGAGTATTTTGGAGATTAGAGGAAAGGGAATATCAAAAAGTGTGAATATTACAAAAACATCCTAGACAAGGAGACAGTGAAGAGAGGATGTTGAAAAAGGAGAGTAAGCAAGGAGTAACAGTGGTTAGGTACAGTGAGGGGGAAAATGTTAGAGAGCATCTTAGAGTTGTAAGAGTTGGTAGTGAGAAAATGGGAAGAGAAGGTGTTGGGAGGCAACAGATGTAACTCAGGAAAGACTATGCTGTGAGTGTGATGACGAGTGGGAGTCATGGATGGAAGAAGTGTAAAGTAATAGATTGATAAGTGGACTTGGTGCAGAACAAATATGCATACATAGGAGTGGCTGTGTGGTAAGAAGCTTGCTTCCCAACCACATGGTTCCAGGTTCAGTCCCATTGCATGGTATCTTGGGAAAGTGTTTTCTGCTATACCTTCAGGCTGACCAAAGCTTTGTAAGTGGATTTGGTAGAAGGAAACTGAAAGAAGCCTGTCATATATACATTTATACATATGTATGTATGTATAGATGACATGCAAATACTCATGGATTGCATTTCTGCTTCTTGTAAGGCATTTGGACTTAGCATTAGCCTGGACAAGACTGTTGTAATGTTCCAGCCTGCACCAGGAAATCCATATGTGAAACCAGCTATCTTGGTTGAAGGAACAATTCTGAAGGTAGTAGACAAGTTTGTCTACCTGAGCAGTGTATTCTCGTCAAGAGCAGGGCTCATTAGCCACCAACGGAGCCGCAAATGCAAAATATAAGTTAGTCCTAGAGCGCACAATATTCCTAAAGATCGGCAATGGTCTTCCTCGGTCACGAGTGGATGACCATCATCATGTATGTATGTATGTATGTAGGAAAGATTGGAACAGGAGACAAATGCTCAGGATGTTATTAAAACATTTATATCTTCATATCTTCTAAATATGTTTCAATGAATGCATTCATCGGAACATATATAGAAGATATGAAGATATAAATGTTTTAATAACATCCTGAGTGTTTGTTTCCTTTTTCAATGTTTTCCTATTTCCTCTTAAATACGACTTACTTATCCTGGAGTCAAACCACACACAAGCCTGATCATTGTTTCCTACAAAATTTAGCAACCCTATAATTATTCTTCTGGTTCTTTCCTGTGTATGTATGTATTTGTGTGTCTGTGTTTGTCCTCTCACCATTGCTTAACAACTGATGTTGATCTGTTTACATCCCTGTAACTTAGAAGTTCAGCAAAAGCAACAAATAGAATAAGTACCAGTCTTACAAAGAATAAGTCCTGGAGTCAATTCGTTCGACTAGAGGCGGTGCTCGAGGATGGCCACAGTAAAATGACTGAAACAAGTAAAACAATAAAAGTATATATATATATATATATATATATATATTTATATATAAAAAAGAAGTTTGAAAACGCCAATATATAAAAAATGCATTTTAATTAAAAACTTTGTCAGAGATATTTTTAACATGTTTCGGTTCTTGTAAAAACGAACCTTATCAAAAATACATATTTAAAAAAATGAAATTAAATGAAGAGTTCATAATTGTTCCTTACTGGTGTCAATAGTTCACGAGGGGGCATTTTTTGTTGGTTGTAGTTGCAGTAGTGACCATGTTGGTAATGGTATATATATATATATAACAATTAAAAGGGTAAAGGATTATCAATTTATTAATAAATTAATAATTAATAATTTTTACCAAGCCCTTCGGTATGTAAGCACCATTATCGGTGTGGAACTTATTTAAAAGTTCTTATACATTTATAAACAAAATTAAGGGATCAGCAACAGGTTGCTTCACCACATACCGAAGTTCAGAAATAGCAGCTAAAAATGCTGAAACTCCAACAGCTCGCCTATGTAGATTTGGAGATACTTTCAAAATGTGTCGATTGCCATGATGGCGCTAGATCATGCATGCACATTTGCCAGTATCGTCGAATTTGCAACAGGAATATCATACCGATGAGGTAATGAAGAGTTTTTTTTTCTTCGAAACCAGAAACATGTCTATGATTAACTATGGCTAGTTTAGTTCGTTATTTTTCTTTTTGTTTTGCCTATGTGAGTTGCGGGTAACTGTTGGAGTTTCAGCATTTTTAGCTGCTATTTCTGAACTTCGGTATGTGGTGAAACAACATGTTGCTGATCCCTGTATATATATATATATATATATATATATATATATATATATATATATATATATATATATATATATATATATATATATATACACATATATATAGATAGATAGATATAGATAGATATAGAAAGACAGATACACACATACACACACACACACACATATATATACACATACGTATATAAATATATACATATGTGTGTATATATAGGTTTATATATCTATATATCATCATCATCGTTTAATGTCCGCTTTCCATGCTAGCATGGGTTGGACGATTTCACTGAGGACTGGTGAACTCAATGGTTGCTCCAGGCTCCAATCTGATCTGGCAGAGTTTCTACAGCTGGATGCCCTTCCTAATGCCAACCACTCCAAGAGTGTAGTAGGTACTTTTACGTGCCACCGGCACAAGGGACAGTCACACGGTACTGGTAACGGCCATGCTCAAAATGATGTTTTTTACGTGCCACCTGTACAGGAGCCAGTCCAGCGGCACTCGCAATGACCTCGCTCGATTGATTTTCTAACATGCCACCAGCACAAGTCCCAGTAAGGTGACGCTGTTAACGATCATGCTCAAATGGTGCTATTTACGTGCCACTAGCAAGAAGCCAGACAGCTGCTCTGGCAATGATAACACTCGGACAGTGCTGTTAGTGCTCCAGTGGCACAGGTGCCAGTCATCGAATATGGTTCAATTACGATTTCGATTTCACTTGCCCCAACAGGTCTTCGCAAGCAGAGTTTAGTGTCCAATGAAGGAGAGGTTGGCATGGCTGCCAGTCGTCAAATTTGGTTCGATTTCGATTTCAAATTCACTTGCCTTAACAGGTCTTCGCAAGCAGAGTTTAGTGTCCAGTGAAGTAAAGATATGAATAAGTGAGCTGGCTACACTTTTGGCAGAGCCACAGATTATGCTCTCACTTGGCTTGCCAGGTCTTCTCACATACTGCATATTTCCAAAGGTCCCGCTCACTAAAGTTCAAAGGTCGTGGTCACCACCTCATCCCATGTCTTCCTGGGTTTACCTCTTCCACAGGTTCCCTCAACATCCATCGGAGCATACTGGCTTCGTTTCTTGCGAGCTTACGCATGTCCTCAGCAGTCACGGCCCATGTTTCACTGCCATGTAGCATGGTGGTTCGTACACATGCGTCATACAGTCTGCCTTTCTCTCTGAGTGAGAGGCCCTTTGTCACCAGCAGAGGTAAGAGCTCTCTGAACTTTGCCCAGGCTATACTTATTCAAGCAGCTACGCTTTCAGTGCACCCTCCCCCGCTACAAGATTGGTCACCTAGATAGCGGAAGCTATCAACTTCCGCTATATATATATACATATATATATATATATATATATATATATATATATATATATATATATATATGTATGTGTGTATATGTATGTATACATAGACACATACATACATACATATATGCATGTATGCATATACACACACATACATACATATATGCATATATATATACTGTCCACTAAGCCCATCTTACTGCCTCTTCATCTCATATTTCTTCACTGTCCTTGTGTAACTCTCATCTCTTCATCACTCACAGCAAACTGTTTCCAGGCTTACTTCTATTACCTCTCCTTCCCTCTCTATCTTACTCTTTCTCTGTGTGCATGCGTGAGTGTATGTATATATCATCATCATCGTTTAACGTCCGCTTTCCATGCTAGCATGGGTTGGACGATTTGACTGAGGACTGGTGAAACCGGATGGCAACACCAGGCTCCAATCTAAATGTGGCAGAGTTTCTACAGCTGGATGCCCTTCCTAACGCCAACCACTCAGGGAGTGTAGTAGGTGCTTTTACGTGTCACCTGCACGAAGGCCAGTCAGGCGATACTGGCAACGGCCATGCTCGAAATGGTGTCTTTTATGTGCCACCCACACAAGCCAGTCCAGGGGCACTGGCAACGTTCTCGCTCGAAAATCCTACAAAGGCCAGTCAGGCGGTACTGGCAACGGCCACGCTCAAAATGGTGCATCTCATGTGCCACCCGCACAAGAACCAGTCCAGGGGCACTGGCAACGATCTTACTTGGCTTGCCGGGTCTTCTCACGCACAGCACATTTCCAAAGGTCTCGGTCAGTAGTCATCGCCTCGTTGAGGCCCAATGTACGAAGGTGTTGCCTCACCACCTCAGCCCAGGTCTTCCTGGGCCTACCT
>NC_142939.1:34686532-34699032 GCF_046866305.1 Octopus bimaculoides
AACATCAATACCACCAAGATTAACACCACTAGCACCATCACCTCCTATTGGCAAGCTTACATGGAAGCTTCTCGTCGCCACTCAACCTGCCAAAAATACCCACCAACCCTCCTTCACACTACTGTCTACCACCTTAAAAAAGAACAACAAAATAATGAAATTCAGAGTTCACTTTGAAAACAAAAGACTGTAATCATGGATACTTGTAAACCTCGGATACATTTCATCATATTTCTGTTTTATCTGGGCAGACCTAGGGTTAAATAAACACCAAATCAATACTGACTTTTCTTCTTTTTGATTCCTTCTTTGGTAGTGAGCTCTTAGGGTATATATACCCTATCCTGCTAGAATTCCTAAGTCTCCAAAATGTATGTTGAAAAACTCTAGTCTTATTCATTTAAATATACACTAAACAAGATTTTGTTTTTATTTGAAATATAGGAATAGGAAAATATATTTTCATTTCCTCTCTGTATTTATTCTTGGCTCTTCAAGTGCCTCCCACTCTCTTTCTTTATTTCTCTTTTTATTTAATTATCTTTCTTCTTACATCACCTTAAAAAAAATATTCTTGTTTTTTCTTCATTTCATCCTTTTGCTGATGATAAACTCTTTTTCTCTTCTCTAGGTCACTACAATACAGAACACCATAATATACAGGTTAATGACCACTGATAGAACAACATATAACACAAGTCAATGTAGGTTCTCTATGTTGTCAGCCAGTCTGCTAGCTATAGCAACTAAATCTCTACCAGATTACTACCTGATTACATTGGATGATATGGACGTGGGTGCACTGAGAAGAAATGGTCAGGACCAGAATGTCTTTAACTATAGGTTTGTTCAATCAAGTTTGATCTAAGATTAAACAGCAATAACACTATGAGAGGATATCTATTAAGACTCATCTATCTCTAAAATTATCATCCCTAATTGCTTCAATGAAAATAACCCTTCTTGACACAATTTAGGCATAACAAATATATCTTGTTTTAATTACTGTGTGGTTACTATGCCCTTTTTTATTTTTTTTGTGTTATATATATTAATACTGATTTATTTTACTTGTGACCAATGCGAAGGATGAGGGGACAATACAAAGATAGACATAAAGTGTGGAATTTTACATATAAAGGAAAAGTATATGTGGTTTATAATGAAATAAAGAAGGGAAGTATACATAGTTTACAACAATAAATGGAAAGAAGACAGAAAAAACTAAAAGATGATGGAGATGTAGTCCTTCTGATTTAGGAGGGCTTCAAGAGATAATCAAGGAAGCCCACCATCTAAGATCTCCTTGAACATCAATTGTAAGTGCCCTCTCCAATTCTTTTTCTCTGAATTACAGGTCTACACTTAAAGTGGTACCCTGCATTCGTCATTTTTCTAACTTTCACCCTCCATTCAAGAAATCAACTCAAGGACAGCACCTTCCTCTCCACCCTCACTTTCCTCCTCAAATGAAATTTGAAAAAAGTCGATGTGGGCTCTACCAAGGAAGAATGCCTATGTCCTCATGCCTTTCAACCTTGTCCACCAAACAACCTCTTTCGTCACAAGCATCAGACAAATAAAATCTGCCTTACTTGCCCAATTAAAGAAAGGCAGTGGGGCAATCATCATTAAAGACCTGACCAATAGACAAATCCATCAAAAAACCCAACGGCACAGCTGTTCAATATAACTCTACAAGTTAGCAAAACCCAGACCATTCTGAAAGGTTTTGTCACTCTGCTACTATATATATATGTATGAGCATTGTTCATTTTTGATTTTGTCAACCACACATTATAGTAGGGTCAATTGGGCACCATCTGCAAGAAAAGCATCAACATGATGCAATTCACTTGCTAGAAATTTAGAAACGACATGCTGTACTGCTTGGCATTTACACTGGAAGCTCCAATATGAACATTTTGGAATGTCTGGGTGCCAATCTGTGGACATGTACTGAGAGTGATAAAAATGAAACATCATGATTTTTGGAGTGAACACCAGTGATAGCGACATTTTGCTTCCATTCATCTTCCCACACGGCCTCAAACTCAACACGCAGATCTACATCAAGTACCTGGAGGAGGTAGTGCTGCTCTGGATCAAGAGGGTGGCTGCTGGAAGAACCTATGTCTGGCAACAGGACTCTGCACCATGTCAGGCATGCAGGAGAACCCAGTCATGGCTGTCAGACAATTTCTGCGACCACATCACCTCTAACTTCTGATCACCTAACTCCTCAGACCGCAATCCCCTTGATTGTTATGTGTGATATACAGTTGAGCGAGCGACCAACAAAATTCCTTGTGATACCAAAGATAAACTGAACGCAAGGATTATTGCAGTAGTTACCAACTTAAATAAGGAGACCATCCAGAAGAGTTTCAGGAGATTCCAAAATCGTCTGAAGGCCATGGTTGAAGCCAATGGCGATTTTATTGAATAAATTTACTCTTTAATATTTCAAGTTATTTTTATGTAATTTTGGTGAATATATCTGTTAAAATGAGATGTCAATGCTATTTTCATTTCTGCGTAATTTAGACAACAGTTTATTCACTGCACCATATATATATATATATATATATATATATATATATATTTATATAGATTTGCTATACTCATGGTGTAGTTATCTACCCTGGCAGTGTATATAAATGTGCTTTTACACAGCTATAAGTGGTTTAACTCTTATTTCTAGCAATATATGAGTTTGTATCAAATACATTCACAATTAATGACAACTAAATTTTGCTTATACAGTTTATATTGTGCCCAATGTCCACATTAATTTTATACCACATTTACATATATATATATACATAAATATATATACATACTCACACACACACACACGTGCCTGCGTGCGTGTGTGTGTGTGTGTGTGTGTGTGTGCTTTTAAATCACGAAAGATCTTTCCTTATAATATATATAACACCTCTCATACTCTCTCTTGTTTATTCCCAAATTTGTCTTTCTCACTCCACCACTCTTTTTCTTCTTCCTTTACAACGCCTTATTGAAGTTTCATATTTCTTTTATATGTTTAAGCCCTTAAATCTAAAAAGGAAATAAGAAATGGAGTTATGGTCAGGTTGTAAAAGTTTTACACTTGAAACTTTGCAAGAAATGGATATCTGAAGTTGGAAACACATGGTACAATCATCGGGTCAAAAGAATACTGGAGTCGGAAAAATGTAAGATTTTGTGGGACTTTCCTATTCAAACAGACAAGAAGTTAGAAAATAATAAACCAGACATAACAATAATAGAAAAAGAAAAGCGAAGTTGCTTAACTAATAGACCCATCATGTCTGTTTAATTCTAGGATCGAAAAGAAACAAAATGAAAAAACAAAAACAAAAAATATAGTCCCTTAAAATCTGAAATAGGAAGAATTTGGAGTATGAGAACTGTCATAGAATACCCTGTAGAATACCCTCCAACAAAAAGTTTGTCTCTTACGGACAGCAAGGATTATCAGGAAGGTTCTAAGCACTCGAAAGACTACTGAAAACTTGTGGGTACCTAAAGTTACTGGTAGTAACTCACTACCCACATAAATCCTACCAGGAATAAGCCTAGGCACAGGGCATGAAATTTTGGGGGAGGGTTTCAATTAATTACATCAACTCCAGTGTTTCACTGGCACTTAATTTATCGACTCTGAAAGGATGAAAGGCAAAGTCAACCTCTACAGCAGTTGAACTCGTAACATAAAGATGGATGAGATGCTGTTAAGCATTTTGCCCAGTGCACCAACGATTCTGGCAGCTCAGCACCTTAATAATAATAATAATAATAATAATAATAATAATAATAATAATAATAATAATAATAATAATAATAATAATCATGAAAGAAAGAGAAATAAAGTTGATAAATATGAAGACTTGAGAATTGACCACCCAATCTGAAAAAGCATCTGAAAACTTTAGAAATTCCCTACAATCTAGGTGTATTGCAAAAGTCAGCATTACTTGGAACTGCACACATATAGTGTAAAGTGCTGTCAGTCTGAGGTCCTCAATGTGACTTGACAAACAGTACAAACTCCCGCTAGACCCAATATCTTCAATCAACAACCTCACGATATTGTATACTGTGTGACGTGTATTATAATAATAATAATAATAATAATAAGAGCACTCAAAGAGTGCAAACCTCTGCCAAGGCACCACCAACGTCCTCTCAAGGATTAACCAGAGGTGATTTTTAAAATGAGAATATCTGAAATAAACTCGACTGCTCTCACAAATGAGAAGACTAAATATGAAGCCGACCGCTCTCAAACGTGAAGTAAGAAAACAGGTAAAATAATCCAGAATCCTTGTCTGGTACCAGATCGATCCAAAATCTAATCAGTTTGTGCCAGTCACAAGGTCAGATATCCCTGATAGTTTCATTTGAATCCATCCAGCAGTTCTTGAGACATCTTGTCCATGGACAAACAAACAAACATGACTGAAAGCAATACATCCACCTTTGCTAAGGTGGAGGTAATAATAATAAGAATAAATAATAATAATCATTATTACGATTTATGGTGTTTGAAACAAAAATCAATAGTGGGAAGATCAATAAAGCAATAAATAAATGATCTCTGTCAGTATTAAAATACTCTACTCCCTTTCTTAAATGGACAATGGTCAAGTGACTAAACATGGATAGAAGAACTACGCACAATGTACACCACCCTAAAAGTAATACCAACAGATTCTACTTATCATGAAAGGAAGGATGCAGAGAATTACTAAACACAGAAGGTACTATTAGTACTGTAATATTGGAGTTGAAAAATTATGTTGTGCAGAATGAAGATAGAATACTATAGACAGTTAGGGATGCCCAAAAAGTTACTGAAACAGAATGAGAATTCAAGAGAAGGAAGAAAAACAGAATGAGCAGATAGGAAGAAATGAAATTACATGGCCCATTCATGTAACAAATTAAGAATGATGGAAGTAAAGAATGCTGGCTATGGCTAATGGACAGGAGCCTGAAATGAGAGATAGAAATGCTAATTACAGCTACTTTCTCAGGAATTATAGCAACGCAAGAACAAGCCATTAGAACAAATCTGATAAAGGTAAAGATCATCAAAACTCAGTCAAATAGCAAAAGTAGAATCTGGAGGAAAAGAAATGGTCATAACAAACATATCTTAAATGAGTGCAGTAAGCTAGTGTTAAAAGAGTATAAGCACAGGTATAACGTAGGTGAAAGACTGCATTAGAATGTTAACCAAATGTGTGTCTACAAAATAACCGGAAAGTGATATGAACACAAACCAGAGGCTGTGACAAAGAACGAGAATTTTAAGATCTTGTAGGACTTCCTCATAAAGACTGACCATACAAGTGAAGAAGATGACTAGATACGATTATAGAGGGCAAGATAAACATACAGTGTAAGATAACAGGCTTTGCAATTCCCGATAGTAACTGAGCTAATACCATAGAAATTGAGAAATATTAGGATCTAACCAGAAAGCTGAAGAGTCCTTGAAAAACAAAGACAACAAATATTCTTGTGGTTCCTGGTGCGCTTGGCACAACACCCAAAATGTTTCCTAAAGAACTGAATGATATTGTAACTGAGACTTGCATTGTCAACCTGCAGAAAAGTACCACATTATATTCTACAAGAAAAAAATATTCCTGAGATTTAAGGAGATTTGACTAACATCAAGATAACATTTCTTATTTCTTTATTGCCCACAAGGGGCTAAGCATAGGGGGGACAAACAAGGACAGACAAAGGGATTGAATCGATTACATCGACCCCAGTGCGTAAGTGGTACTTAATTTATCGACCCCGAAAAGATGAAAGGCAAAGTCGACCTCGGCGGAATTTAAACTCAGAACGTAACGGCAGACGAAATACTGCTAAGTATTTTACCCAGCATGCTAATTTTTCTGCCAGCTCACTGCCTTAAGATAACATTTCTGATAATTAAATTAGCATGTTTGATTTGACAATAATAATGATTATTCTTTCTTTTTTGGCAGATAGCTGGCAGAATCATTATGCCTAGAAGTATTCCTTCCACATCAGTACACTCTGAGTTCAAAAACAGTCAAGGTCAAATTTGCTTTTCATCCTTTCAGGGTCAATAAAATAAAGTACAAGTCAAAAAATAGGTCAATGTAACCAACTTGCACCACCACTACCACCATCACCAACTGCTTTTTTTTGAGTCAAAATGTCTAACCATTATCATTATTATTTCCATTTCATTTCTCAGAGCTCCCAATTTCACTTGTTCTGGCTAATTATTCTGCAAGAGTAGACAATTTGTCAAGGACCTTACAGAGTCTCTTTCTACAATGCTTAATATCCAAGTACCACTCTCAAAATCTTCGCTGTCCCTGATAAAGCAGTTTTCTGATCATGTTCTACCCTCATGTCAATCCTAATTTCTCCAACAAATTTCTCAAATTTGGTTGCTAATGCTCTCAGTGCCCCTACAACTACTGGTATAATAGTTACTTTCTTAATTGCCGACATTCATACAATCTCATCTTTCAGTGGCTTGTAATTTTCAATCTTTTCCAGTTCTTTGTCATCCACTCATACATCCCCAGGTAGGGCAATATCCATGATCTTGTGGTTTTCTTCATCATTTTGTCAACTACAACAATGTGTGGTCTCCAAGCATCAATCACTGAATCAGATTGGATTGTAAAATCCCACAAAATCTTATATTCATTATTATTAGTGACTCCTTCTGCTTTATGTTCAGAGGAGAAATCTTTGATTTATCTAGCTAATCTATGAGAGTAAATATATTTAATTGTTGATCTACTTATCAGTGCTACCTGTTCCACACCCTCCTCAGTGAGGGATCCTGGAAGCACAAATTAAAGTAAAATAAAACCTGAAATTTTTTGACCATTTATATTATTGTAGCTTATGGTATGGAATGCACGGTTACTTTTAATGATGAACAGCTTCTGGCAGGCAACGTTTTGATATGTTTAACAAAACCTTTTAATCAAAATGATTCTTCTCAGTGAGGTTCAAAGTCAATTTTTTTGGCAGAGAGTATAACTAGTTGGATAAGGCTAATGTCATAGCATTACATATTTCATGACTGCACCATGGCCAAATGCTCAAAAGTTTTCTTCACAAATATGAAGTCTGGGTTTTATTTGCCTTATACTCAAGTTTTGTGAGTGAAATTAGATAGAGAGAAACAAATGGAAGCCATCAGTTAGGCTGTACCTACAAAGTGCCAGGTTTTCCACATTATGTCAAGCTAATCCCACCAGAGAATTACATTAAGGACACATATGTCTGTGGAGTATCCAATAACATAAATACTAATTCAATGATCAGGTAATTGAGTTGGTTGAGCTACTACATACTCATTATTGAAATTGATTAAGATTCATTAACTATTTTATCAACCCTAAAAGAATAAAGGAGTATTTGACATGCAAAGCCAAGATTAAACTAAACACTATGAATTAATTCGTTTAGAGATTTAGAACATCTATCAACTCTTATGATCCTGAATTGACCACCAGAATACTAATATAAATGATAATCATAAAAATAATTACCATATTTGAGAAAGAGGAGCAGCTGGTGTTTATATTGTCTGAAGTGAAGATCAGTCTTCAATATTCAATATTAAAATTTCTAAAGATGTCATAAATTTCAAAAACTGAGATGGTTCAATTCAGAATGTGGCACCATTTATTGGTTGATGACATCAGAAATAGCAATACTTGTCAGAATATTTAATAAAGTGAGAATAAACCAAAGTCACTAATGTTGCTGTGCAGCCCTAGGTCAATCCTGATCAAACAGGCTAATAATCAAAACCATTCCATCAATGAACATTGTTTGGTGAAGTGGTTTTTACTTATTTTAGAAATTAAAGTGTAATTTGAAAGACATTTGGCTACTATTTCCAGCAAGTTAAACAACCTTGTAGAAACTCACTCACTGGCTTAAGATGCATAAGTGTATCTACTATACAGTATTAATTAGAAAGAGGTGCAATTGCGATTTACTTAAATGAGGAAGCATGCAGTTTTGTTATTGGCTTGCTTGCGTGATAGTATAAGAGTGATAAGAAGCCATAGGAAATAAAGAAAAATATTGCTCAGACATGGTATCTGAATCATCTACAAATTAATGGATGACACACTATAGTTTAATAATCCACTGTATAATTCCCATGTTTTTCTCTAGCTCAGAGTACTGAATGCAAATTTACCCATAGGGAACACTGCTGTGCTGATATTTCTACTGCTACTGCCACAGCTGGTGATGATGAGGAGGAGGCAACAATGACAACGGTGGAGGAAAGGGAGAAGAAGAAGAAGGAGAAGGAGGAGAAGAAGAAGAAGAAGAAGAAGAAGAAGAAGAAGAAGAAGAAGAAGAAGAAGAAGTGGCTTTTTCTCTTTATGTATATGCTTGTGACTGCCAGTAAAACGATGAAGCAGAGAACATTTGAAACTGAGATGAAGGAAACAGGTTTCCAACAGCCTCAAGCTTTTACATTTTAGTATCTACAGAGGGCTGATTCAAACCTCATTTCTCTTATGGTTGCAGATGCAGCACCCTTACAAGGTGCCAAATAATAGCAATAAGACATCACATAGTTTGTTGGAAATGGTTGTAAGGTTAGAGTTTCAAAAATGACTGAAGCTGAATGACTAAAATACCTTATACAAAGAAATGAAACATCAGCAAAGATATTATTATATCATTATAATGAAAAGGAAATGAGGACGTAAAATTATTGCATGCCATTCAGTTATTAATAATTTTATAGCCTGGCTGAAGATATTTTATTTCCTAATTTCATGAAAGAATATTCACATCAATTTTGTTAGTTTGTCACTCATTTCTTTTCACCTCCACAACAGTTTTCTATTCCTATATTACCTTTATTTTCATGAATTGTTGTAATTTTATACTATGTCTATTTTTTAAAATTTTAATCCTGTGGTGAACAGTCAGCTTTACACATCCATTAATATCCATGTAGTTTTACTATTCCAGATTGTGGCTAACATATTGAGGTGGTAATGGCTGTAGTGGAGTTTGCAATGATGAAGTGGAACACACACATTCATAACTCTTTAGTTAGAATGGAAATGAAGTTTTGACATTCATGCAATTTAGCTTGGTGGATTTACTTGACCTTTCATCAGAAGTTCTAGAAATGATGGTGATGATTATGATGATAACGGCGATTTATTTTTACACCTTATAATACATTGCCATTTATTTTCATAGTTGAAGAATATTTTGAATATTAATATTTTCTCACTATTTTTGAATTGTTTTTCTCCTTTATTTTCTGAATGTGTGTAATGTACTCATTTATGCTTGTGTCTGTCAGTAAAAATGTAGGATTTCCATATAAAATATGTCTTTTTTTAAGTTAGATTAATTTTGTTTTGTTTATAGCGGCAGGGAGGAAAACCAATAGAGGATATTACTTTAGCAAATTCTGAAAGAGAGTTTTTATTGAAATGGTTGAGATTCATAAGATGGCAGTTGGTTATAGCAAGGAATAAACTCAGAAATGTGATGTTATTTAAAATTACTCAAATAAAAGTAGTACAATGAAATACTTCTACAACGATAATAACAAAGCAATTTTTTTTTTATTTTGCTTTCTTTCATTTTTAGTACATTACATTTCAAGTTTATATTGTAGTGTGTCTGTTAAATAAGATGTTACATATATCTATTTCTTTGTTATTCCTTTTCATTCTAATTCTTGCTGTTCACCTATATCAGAGAAAAAATTATAAATAATAAAAATTATCTTCAGTAAAAACACATGCATATATTTAAATATACATATGTGCTTTTGTGTGATTGTGTGTGTGTGTGTGTGTGTGTGAGTGTGTGTGTGAATGTGTGTGTATGTGTGTGTGTGTTTGGTGAAGGTGCACGGCTTAGTGATTAGGGTATTTGGCTCAAAATTGTAAAGTCATGAATTCGATTCCTGGTAGAATATTGTGTCCTTGAGCAAGACACTTTCTTTAATATTGGTCCAATCCATCGGCTGAAAAGAATGAGTTGTACTTGTAATTCAAAGGTTCATCTTTGTTTGTTACATTCTGTCATGCTGACTTTCCCTGAGAACTACATTAAGGGAATGCATATCTGTGTAATGCTCAATCACTCGAATGTTAATTTCATGAGCTGGCTGTTCCATTGATTGCCACAACTAACAGAGTGACAGTGTGTGTGTGTGTATTTATATCTACAAAAACGCATGCACACACACACACATATAAAGAGGGTTGCACTAGAACTCAGCTGATGCTTTATTGTCCCTGGGATGATGAAAGATGGAAGTCACTCCTGCAGAATTTGAGCCCAGGATACAAACAGCCAGAATAGGTATACAAATACATGCTATCTGAAATTCTAATAATACAGACAATCATCTGAGTGGTTGGCGTTAGGAAGGGCATCCAGCTGTAGAAACTCTGCCAAATTTAGATTGGAGCCTGGTGTTGCCATCCGGTTTCACCAGTCCTCAGTCAAATCGTCCAACCCATGCTAGCATGGAAAGCGGACGTTAAACGATGATGATGATGATGATGACAACACACACATACATATATACATAAATACATGTGTACATACATAGAAGCCATAGCCACTCATAATGAAAAGGAGTACTGCTGGAATATGCCAGTGAAAACCAGCAGATGTTAACATAAAGCTAAAGATCAGTGAAAAAGAGAACACCTACACTGAACTATTCAGAAATCTGCAGTTATTCTATTCAGATTACAAGTTCAGGTTTATACCTGTAATTACTGGGGCACTGGGATATACAACACATTGCCTAAATATCAATCGTGTGAAATTAGGCCACTCAAAGCCAGAAAGGAGAAACCTAATTCAAAGATTACAAATCTAATCCATCACTAGAACTGTAAAAATCTGTAAAACTCACCAGAAGTTTATCATTTAAATATATACGAACGTGTCGAGATATGCAATAGGCGCAGGTAGGCTGTATGGTAAGAAATTTGCTTCCTAACCACATGGTTCCAGGTTCAGTCCCACTGCGTGGCACCTTGGGTAAGTGTCTTCTACTATAGCCTCAGGCCAACCAAAGCCTTGTGAGTGGATTTGGTAGATGGAAACTGAAAGAAGGCTGTTGTATATGTGTATATTTGTGTATGTGTGTGTGTGTGTATCTTTTCATCCCACCATCACTTGACAACAAATGCTGGTGTGTTTACATCAACATAACTTAGCGGATCAGGAGATGCGACCGATAAAATAAGTACTAAAATTACAAGAATAAGTCCTGAGGTTGATGTGTTCGACTAAAGACAGTGCTCCAGTATGGCTGCAGTCAAATGACTGAAACAAGTAAAAGAATATATGCATGAGAATACATACATAAAACAAAACATATAAATCTGCTCATATACATACATACACATATATATATATATACACATGTATATATGCACATATATATACATATATATATATATATATTATTTTGCTTAAAAGAGTTCCAACACTGTCTGTTTTTTATGTTTTATTTATATTCCTGCAGAACTAATGTGGGGTATAGAATATGGAATATACAATATATAATATAATATACAATATATAATATAAAATAAAATAAAAATGGATGGCACCATGAAATAAAGTATTGAATGTAGATGAAATATTGAGTGTTCAATATAAAGGATCAAATATATAAATATATAAATATAAATATATATATATAAAGGCGACTCGAGTTTCAGGGCTATTTCCCTTCGTCATGGCCGGTATGACAATCTTTATAAAGATTGTCATACCGGCCATGACGAAGGGAAATAGCCCTGAAACTCGAGTCGCCTTTATATATATATATTTATATTTATATATTTATATATTTGATCCTTTATATTGAACACTCAATATTTCATCTACATTCAATACTTTATTTCATGGTGCCATCCATTTTTATTTTATTTTATATTATATATTGTATATTATATTATATATTGTATATTCCATATTCTATACCCCACATTAGTTCTGCAGGAATATAAATAAAACATAAAAAACAGACAGTGTTGGAACTCTTTTAAGCAAAATAATATATTCCTCTATACACAATCATACAAAAAAATCCACCTTTTTTTGTATTTATTTTTACTCGCATATATATATATATATATATATATATATATATATATACATACACATGTATATATGCACATATATATATATACATATATATTTATATATATGTATATATATATATATATATCATCATAATCATCATCATCATCGTTTAACGTCCGCTTTCCATGCTAGCATGGGTTGGACGATTTGACTGAGGACTGGTGCAACCGGATGGCTACACCAGGCTCCAATCTAATTTGGCAGAGTTTCTACAGCTGGATGCCCTTCCTAACGCCAACCACTCAGAGAGTGTAGTGGGTGCTTTTACGTGTCACCCACACGAAAACGACCACGCTCAAAATGGTGTC
>NC_142939.1:34906532-35054032 GCF_046866305.1 Octopus bimaculoides
TATATATATATATATATATATATATATATATATATATATATATATATATATATATACATATATAAGTAGGTACATGTGTATGGATATATGCATATATTTATATATTATGTATATTATTATATGATCGAAGGCCACGCCTGAAGGCACTAGATCTCTACTCACTGGAGCGCAGGCGGGAGAGATATGTAATAATATACATATGGAAAATACTGGAAGGACTGATGCCAAACTTTGGCATCAAGTACTACAAGAATGCTCGCACAGGTCGCCACTGCATGGTACCAAAGGTGCCGTCCACTGCATCTCACATAAGAACGAGGTACTGCAACAGCCTCGGTTTCAGAGGACCTCAGCTCTTTAATGCCCTGCCAAAACATGAGAGACCTGCAAGACATGGATATAGAGGTCTTCAAGACAAAACTTGACGCTTTCCTCTCCACGATACCAGACGAACCAATGGCTCGAAATGAGACACAGTTTAGGGCAGCGATGTCAAATTCTCTTATACACCAGATGTGCCATCAAAACTCTTGATTGGACTATATCAGGTGGAGGAGAAGAGCCATGCAAGGAAGGTGAAGAGAGCACAGGATAAAGACGGAAAGTCACGGTGGTGCTCCAGCATGACTACAGCCACTTGGCTGAAACCCATAAATAAATAAATAAAAATATACATATATATACACACATATATATATACATGCATACACACACACACATATATATATATATATATATATATATATATACATATATATACACATATATATTAATACATACATATATATATATATATATATATATATATATATATATATATATATATATATATATATATAGAGAGAGAGAGAGAGAGAGAGAGAGAGAGCAAGTGACCTGATCTGAGATCGTGTGCTGGAACGAAAACAATTGCAGCGTGGAAAGTGTTTAGAAGCCATTTAAAATAACACACAAAATTCGTTAGATTCACTTCAACATTTAAATTTAATTTGTCAAAATATTTTCGTCGCTTTGAGACCGCGACCTGTTCACTGACAAAATTCTGTGCTGCATAAATATATACATATATAATTACATACACATATATATATATATACTTGTATACATATATATACATAAATATATATATACATACATACATATATATATATATACATATATATCTGTGAGCAAAAATAAATACAAATAAAAGGGTTTTGTATGATCGTGTATAGAGGAATATATTATTTTATTTAAAAGAGTTTCAACTCTGTTTTTTATGTTTTATTTATATTCTTGTAAAATTAATGTGGGATATAGAATATGGAATATATAATATATAATATAAAAATGGTTGGTACAATGGAATGAAGTATTGAATGTCTTATTGAATATATGAAATATTGAGTGTTCAATATAAAGGATTAAATATATAAAGGCGAATACGTATTTTCAATACGTTGTGGTATTTCATCATGGCCGGTATCAGACATATATACATACACATACACACACACACACACACACACACACACACACACACACACACACACACACACACACATATATATATATATATATATATATATAAATATACACACAAAGATGTGAATACATCTATATTTTTGAGATGATGTATGTGGTTTGTGAGTGTTGTAGGTTTAGTATGTTTATCGTATCTAAAAGAATGGAGCTGAGCAGCATATCGTTGTTTAAGACATTTGGTTGATCCTATGCATATCGTAGTAGAGTTGTGCAATAAATAAAGGAGACTACATTTGTAAATTACATTATATCCTCTGCAATGGGTTTGTAACTGGCAGTTTGTTCCAGAACACCAACTACATACTTCATTTCAAAAGTACAAATATACCCTATAGGCTAACATGACTTATACTGGATTCAGGGCTTCCCTACTGAGGTCAACGTCCAACCTGCAAGTTTTGCCTGAAGGAGGCACTTCACATAGATATCACTCACATGAGAGAGGAGACCCAACTGGCTCTAAACACTTTAACAAATTCAAAAATCTTTATTTATTTAACTACATTAATACTGTAACTAGATCTGTTGATAATAATATCTTGCTGATCCTCCCGTTTGGGAAGCAAGTTAAATCAAATTTGATCCGGCAATTCCGAGACGCGGTGAGTAGGAACTTTCCTAAGGGTTCCCACTATTACCCTATTACCCTATAATTAACTCGCATAAGGTTAGAATTGGGTTTTCTAATACTAAAAATTTGTTACAGATTATTTCTTCCCATAATCTCAGGTTTTTATATTCTTCTCTAGACAGCCATCCCAGTTATGATAATAATAATAGTAATGTTCATACCAATAACAATAATGATTACTCCAATAATTTAACACACACAAATGATGGCAATAGTAATTTAGGTATTAATATAGGTAGTATGTACAATATTAGGAATCATAAAAATATCTGTAACATTAATAAGATTAGCATCTCGGAGTTAAATCCTATTAGATTTAAGTTTTTAAGTGCGAATGCAAAGACTAAGAATGTGGTTTATCAATGCAAGGCAATGTCTCACGCTGATGTCTCGTTTTACGTAGGTAACTCATCGACGCAGGTCTCCAAGAGAATATCGAACCATTATTCTTCATTTAGGGATAGGAATAAAGCTAACACCAACGGCCTAAGTAATTTTATTTGGGAACTGATAGATTGCAATAAACAATTCTCTTTGGAATGGTCTATACTGGCTACTTTAGTTCCCTACGACAAAGGTAAGGATTTTTGTACTCTTTGTAACTTAGAGCTTTTCCATATTCTGTTCTCCAAAAATTACCTAGTTAACCAGATAACATAGAGGGTGTATCGTTGTCAGCACTACAAGAGACATACCTTCATTTATTATCATTGATTCCAACTTTCCAACTAGTTTAGGTTTTAAGTATTATTATTATTATTCTATTTTTTTTTACCAAATGTCTTCTGAATAATATCTACTTCTGCATCCACCGCCACTTGTCTTTTATTTTCCCCTTCTATAGTTGATTAAGCAATTTCCTTCGCAGTAATGCTACTTGAGTTGCTTTGTACCACTAGTTACTTTGTCTTAATATACCTGATCTTCTCCTTGTAAGCATGTATATTGTTGTTGTTATTATTTCTCAGCAAAATATCTTGTACCTTGTTCTTCCATTGATTTGCGTTAACATCCGTATATTAATATATTACAAGGTAATGATATTTCATTTATCATGTTTACCTTCTTCGCTTCAAATCAGTATGTTATTAATTTTAATATTTTTAATATAATCTCAAACAATATCTATTTCTACCTCCATCACCACTTGTTCTTTATTTTCCCTTCTATAGTTAGTTAACTAAATTCTTCCTAGTAATACTACACTGATTGTTGTTCGTACCATTGGTAACTTCAACTAAATATTTCCAATCTTCTCCTTGTAAGCGTGTACATTATTATTATTATTATTATTCAGTAGTTTTATTTTTATAACGTGCTTTCACTTCACTACCGAGCGCAGCTCTGTGCGCCTTGGGTATGTGCTGTGGTTTGCTGTGGTGCTCTTATGTTTACTGTATTGAAAGTGTTTTGCGTAGAATGTGTGCAGTACCCAGTAGTGCAATTTTCTGTATGTTATATATATTTGTAAGTCCTGGTGTTTTTGTTATGTATTTGTCTGAATATTTTTTTATTATACCTAAGGCACCTACTATGATAGGAATTGTTTCTGTTTTTAGATTCCACATTCGAGTTATCTCTATTTCCAGGTCTTTGTATTTTGAAAGTGTTTCCATTTCTTTTAGAGAAACGTTGTCATCTGCTGGTATTGAAACATCAATTAGAATTATTATTATTATTATTATTATTATTATTATTATTATTATTATTATTATTATTATTATTATTTCTCAAGTAAATATCCTGTACCTTGTTTTACCACTAACTTGCGTTAATATCTGTAAAATAATATATATTACTAGGCTATGATGCTTTATTTATTTTTTATATTTACTCTCTTCACTTTATATTAGTATGTTATTAGTTTTTTCCTTAAGAAATTTTTTTTATATTTGATGAACTCTTTTGATTCTCTCCCTTCCTCCACTTTTGAATTAGCATTTAGCTTTCGACTTTAGTTTACTTTACTGTGATCTATTTTGCCCTCCCCCACCATTTTAATCATTTAATTTAAACCTTTAATATAGCGTTTACAGCCCCCTCCCTTTATAACTCTATGTAAACAAGCGTTCTTACTTCTAATGGTCACTTACTTGGCCATGTAATATTATAACTCGTAAGTTACCTCATCATTTCGCATTTGTCTTGCTTCTATATGTTGGTTCCCTGACGATGAATACATGTAGAATTCCAGCAGCTCTTACTTCTTTGGAGTAGAGTGCACATATATTTTGAAACATATGTAGGAATTAAAGGAACTTTTATTTATATGCGTTTTGCTCCCTTTATTGTTATTATATATATATATGTGTGTGTGTGTGTGTGTGTGTATGAACATATATACATACATATATTTATATATAAAATCAAAATAAGCGACACGCATTTTCAAGGTTATTGCAGTACGCATGTTTCATGCAACTCAATTTATTTAAGTAATGCGAGCATTACATTAAATGTAAAATGCAGAGCAATCTTCAGCTGCACAAGGACACAGAAAATTTACTGAAATTTCATTTCAGCAGAATGGACATATTACTGTTGTGACAACATTTAAACAATCTAAGTGGGAAAGAAGAAATCCAAAAAACCATTTTGACATAGCCAAAGCTAGCAGGCTAGTAATTAATTCTAGGCAGAATTTTAACTGTCCCTGATTATATTTGTTTTTTATCTAGTAATTTAAAGCTTAAGAGGGCAACCAGCCTTTCACTTATAAGGAAAGGGAAGGGGTAAACATTATACATGTGTATGGTTATAAAGATTCCTCTGGTCATAGTGGCAACACAAGTTTAGGTTGGGGATTTTTTACTACTATCAGACCAATTCATAATGTAGTAGAGGAAATTTAACATTAAGCATCTAGGTCAACAGGACTTTTTCTTTAAACAGAATAATGTATCAGTATTGTTTTACATATACTAAGTATGGAGACTTATAGATATCATTATTAGCTTAATTATTATGTTAATAATAGAGATGTAATTAGTTCATACAAAAACCCTGAAGTAGTGTCAACTTGGAATTTATAAAGCTATAGATGAGGTGTGAAATTTAAAAATTTTATATATATTGGACTTAAAAACTATTTTGAATTATTTTAAAATTTTAATTTAAGCTAATATATCTAATATTATTTGAAAGACATAAGAGATAAAACCTATTTTATAACTTCTATAAAAGAATTGATACATAGGATATACATGGTTTATAATGGTTTATAAATGGTTTATAATTTTGGACTCATTAATGTTAAAGAAACTGATAAAATGAATGGTTAAAATTAATGGTGGAAATTATATATCTAATATTATATTTAATGGACACATAAGATATAAATTTATTTTATAACTGATGTAAAGAATTGATACAAGGATTTACATAGTTTATAAAGCTTTTTACAATGATGGACTCATCAAGGTTATAGAAACTAGTAAAGTGAATGATTGGAATTAACATAGAATAATAATGGTGAAAATTAAAAACTTATATATCTAATATCATTTAAAGATCACATAAGGGATAGAATTTATTTTATAATGTAAAGAATTAATATAGGATTTACAAAGTTTGGTAGGAATTAACAAAGAATTCAATAATAGTCCATGACAATTAATAGAGAACATGATAATTATGTACTAGTTTAATTATATTATCTTACATAGTCAAGAACTTGTTTTAAAACTAACATGGGCTAAGTGCAGAATATTAATGGAACAAGGATTAGATTTATTTAAGTCAAACTATAGAATAACTATAATACTACCAATACAGGCCCTGAAATAATGGAAAAATAAGGATCCTTTTAGAGTCAGGCATTAAATAAATAAAATATAAATTTTCTAGGTTTGAAAACTAATTAAAAAAAGCATTAAGAACTTACAAAACATCCTATTCTTATAAGCTACATAGAGTAAAAATAAGTAAGATACATACTAAAAACTAACAGCAAAAGCAGAAGTGGTGTGAAAAAATATACTATCCATGGATAAAGTTGAAATCTTAGTTATCACAAGAAGATTGTATGTTAAGGTGAAAGATCAAAAATATATGTTATAAAGGTTCATGTTCATCTTGGGCTATTAAGCAGCACATATTTGAAGTTGAAATTGAACCTTTGACAGAACGGGTTAACACTCCCAGCAATGTCATCAAGCTTCAGGAAGAGTTACTGCAACAGTCTGAGTTTCAAGGGCCCACAGCTTTTTAATATTCACCTAAAGAGTCTGAGGAACCTACCTCACAGCAAGTGGTGCAAATGAGGGTAGCAAGATCCATCACAATTCTGCACAAATGCCACATATTAGAGGAGGCTCACAGTAGTAACAGTGCAGCAAACCAACGGTGCTCCAGCATGGCCATAGCTATTCACTAAAACTAAGAAAAAAATATATACATATGCATATATGCACATGTATATATACGTATATATATATATATGTATATATATATATATATATATATATATATATATATATATATATATATATATATATATATATATATATATATATATATATATATATATATATATATTTATTTATTTATTTATTTATGTGTTTCAGCCAAGTGGCTGCGGTCATGCTGCTACACCACCGTGATTTTCACGTTCCTTGCATGGCTCTTCTCCCCCACCTGACATGGTCCAATCAAGAGTTTTGAGGGCACATCTGGTGTATAAGAGAATTTGACATACCTGCCCTAAACTGCGTCTCATTACGAGCCATTGGTTCGTCTGGTATCGTGGAGAGGAAAGCGTCAAGTTTTGTCTTGAAGACCTCCGCATCCATGTCTTGCATGTCTCTCAAATGTTTTGGCAGGGCATTGAAGAGCTGAGGTCCTCTGAAACCGAGGCTGCTGCAGTATCTCGTTCTTATGTGAGATGCAGTGGACGGTACCTTTGGCACCATGCAGTGGCGACCCGTGCGGGCATTCCTGTAGTACTTGATACCAAAGTTTGGCACCAGTCCTTCCAGTATTTTCCATATGTATATTATGACATACACATACATACGTATATATATATACATACATATATACATATATATATATTCATGTACATATATATACATGCATGTATACACATATATATATACATATATGTGTACATATATGTATATATATATATATATATATATATATATATATATATATATATATATATATATATACATGTATATACATGTATGTAGGAGTGGTTGTGTGGTAAGTAGCTTGCTTATGAACCACATGGTTCCGGGTTCAGTCCCACTGCATGGCACCTTGGGCAAGTGTCTTCTACAATAGACTTGTGCCGACCAAAGCCTGAATTAGTGGATTTGGTAGATGGAAACTGAAAGAAGCCCGTCGTATATATATGTATGTGTGTGTATATGTTTGTGTGTCTGTGTTTGTCCCCGCCCAACATCGCTTGACAACCGATGCTGGTGTGTTTACATCCCCGTAACATAGCAGTTCGGCAAAAGTGACTGAGAGAATTAAGTACTAGGCTTACAAAGAAAGGGGTCGATTTGCTTGACTAAAGTTGGTGCTCCAGCATGGCCTAGTTAAATGACTGAAACAAGTAACAGATTAAAAGAGTAATACATACATCATCATCATCATCGTTTAACGTCCGCTTTCCATGCTAGCATGGGTTGGAAGATTTGACTGAGGACTGGTGAAGCCAGATGGCTACACCAGGCTCCAATCTGATTTGGCAGAGTTTCTACAGCTGGATGCCCTTCCTAACGCCAACCACTCAGAGAGTGTAGTGGGTGCTTTTACGTGTCACCCGCACGAAGGCCAGTCAGGCGGTACTAGCAACGGCCATGCTCAAAATGGTGCAATTTATGTGCCACCCGCACAAGAGCCAGTCCAGGGGCACTGGCAACGATCTCGCTCGAAAATCCCACAAAGGCCAGCCAGGCGGCACTTGCAATGGTCATGCTCAAAATGGTGCATTTCATGTGTCACCCACACAAGAGCCAGCCCAGGGGCACTGGCAACAGCCTCGCTCGAAAAATTTCATGTGTCATATACATATATACATATATATACATATACATATTATATATATATATATATATATATATATATATATATATATATATATATATATATATATATATATATATATATATACATATATACATATATATATACATATACATATATACTTATACATGAATGTATATACATGAATATATATAAAAAATAATGTCGACCACTAACGTGGACAATTAATGCGCTAGAAATAGATCACATCTTGTGTCTATTAAGACCTAAATTGTTCTCAACATGAAATATAGCAGCATACCAAAACGTGAGCGGGCAAGACATTTAAAATCACCTAAAAAGCATTCTTAAACAGGGACCGGTTTCGGATTTAACAAATTCTTACCATTTGTCTATTCCACTTCAGCCTGATTGTGATCTATTGCTAGCGCATTAATTGTCCACGTTAGTGGTCGACATTATTTTTTTTAAATGTACCTTAATCCCCTGAGATTGCAGATAATATTTCTGAATCTCTTTGATGCTTTAGATGTGCTGGCCTCCTGATAATTAATCGATATTAATTAATATATGAATAATTACCAGATTTTATATATATATATATATATATAGATATATATATATATATATATATATATATATACAAGAAATGAGGGCAGGGAATCGTCAATTAATAATAGAATTAACAATTAACAATTTTGCCAAGTAGTTCAGTATGAAATAAACCTTTATCGGTAAGACCATTTATCATCATAAATATAAGGGATTAGCAATTGAGTTGCTTCTCCAACATACTGAAAATTCAGAAACAGCAGTCAAAGAACTACTGATTCTAAACTACAAATTTTTCTCTAAAATGGATGGCGATATTTATGGCACACATAGAACAAAAAACCGGAGGGAAAAGCACAAACAAAACAAGCCTTTAGTTAATTGGCCCAATTAACTAAAGGCTTGTTTTGTTTGTGCTTTTCCCTCCGGTTTTTTGTTCTATGTGTGCCATAAATATCGCCATCCATTTTAGAGAAAAATTTGTAGTTTAGAATCAGTAGTTCTTTGACTGCTGTTTCTGAATTTTCAGTATGTTGGAGAAGCAACTCAATTGCTAATCCCTTATATTTATGATGATATATATATATATATATATATTTATATATATATATATATATATATATATATATATATATATATATATATATATATATATATATATATATATATATATGTATGTATATATATATATATATATATATATATATATATATATATATATATATATATATATATATATATATATATATATATATATATATATATATATATACGTACATATCTATACATACAAATTTGGCATGTGTGATTCTTTCTTGTCTTGTGATTCACGGTCAAACGCCTGTGAGGAATTGTGTGAAACATTACACCCATGTGTGGAATGATCCAGTGGTGATGCTGGGCTTGGTATTTATTTTATAACTCCCATGGTTACTGAGACAATCTACGTTAATAATACTATTGAATTTAAGAATGAGAAAGGAAGGGATGGTAGATGAATAGGGAAGGAAGGGATGATGTCATACTTGGTGGTGGGATGACGAAAATTGTACGCTGAAAAAATAAATCAAATAGCATTTCAATTCTGTGTGAATATATGTGTGTGTATATGAATGTGTGTGTGAGCATGTGTGTGTGTGTGCTTGTGTGTGTGCATGTGCCTGTGCATGGACAATGGAAGTGGGATGGTTAATCTTTGTTCGCTTAGTATTTGGGTTTATTTTTTGATTTGGTTGAATCTTGGCTCGGTTATCTTTTCGTTGGTCAGTTATATTCAGCCTTTTGCCAGAAAAAGTCATTCTAAAATTGTTTTTTCTAACGTAAGCGTGCCCAAACAAGTTGAATACTTACACAGAGCAGCTTTTACAGCTACATCATCCAAACTGACTGGATGAAACTGGGCTTCGCTGCTAATATTTATATGTATATATATATATATATATATATATATATATATATATATATATATATATATATATATATATATGTATATATATATATATATATATATATATATATATATATTTATATATATATATATACATATAAATTTGACATGGGCGATTCTTTCTTGTCTTGGGATTCACGCTCAAACGGCTGGGTGGAATTGTGTGAAAGGTCGGCAATGTATATATAAATGTGTATATATGTATATATATATATGTATATATATATATATATATATATATATATATATATATATATATATATATATATATATATATATATATATATATATATACAAGAAATGAGGGCAGGGAATCGTCAATTAATAATAAATTAACAATTAACAATTTTGCCAAGTAGTTCAGTATGAAATAAACCTTTATCGGTAAGACCATTTATCATCATAAATATAAGGGATTAGCAATTGAGTTGCTTCTCCAACATACTGAAAATTCAGAAACAGCAGTCAAAGAACTACCGTTTCTAAACTACAAATTTTTCTCTAAAACGGATGGCGATATTTATGGCACACATAGAACAAAAAACCGGAGGGAAAAGCACAAACAAAACAAGCCTTTAGTTAATTGGGTACGAATCGTTTCATGGTTAAGCGAACGAAAACTTCACTATTCCAATCTTCAGCCCAAATATTCTGATAAATTTGAAAGTGTCTCTAAGAAAATTCACGGTAATCCTCGGCCACGCGACCCCAAAAATCAACGATAAGAAAGGCACTTACGAATTCATCGGCCATCCGTTTTAGAGAAAAATTTGTAGTTTAGAAACGGTAGTTCTTTGACTGCTGTTTCTGAATTTTCAGTATGTTGGAGAAGCAACTCAATTGCTAATCCCTTATATTTATGATATATATATATATACATATATATATATATATATATATATATATATATATATATATATATATATATATATATATATATATATATATATATATATATATATATGTATATATGTATATATGTATATATATATGTATATATATATATATATATATATCATCATCATCATCATCATCATCGTTTGACGTCCGCTTTCCATGCTAGCATGGGTTGGACGATTTGACTGAGGACTGGTGAAACCGGATGGCAACACCAGGCTCCAGTCTGATTTGGCAGAGTTTCTACAGCTGGATGCCCTTCCTAACGCCAACCACTCAGAGAGTGTAGTGGGTGCTTTTACGTGTCACCCGCACGAAAACGGCCACGCTCGAAATGGTGTCTTTTATGTGCCACCCGCACAAGCCAGTCCAGGGGCACTGGCAACGATCTCGCTCGAAAATCCTACAGGAGCCAGTCAGGCGGTACTGGCAACGGCCACGCTCAAAATGGTGCATCTCATGTGCCACCCGCACAAGAACCAGTCCAGGGGCACTGGCAACGATCTTACTTGGCTTGCCGGGTCTTCTCACGCACAGCACATTTCCAAAGGTCTCGGTCCGTAGTCATCGCCTCGGTGAGGCCCAATGTACGAAGGTCTTGCCTCACCACCTCAGCCCATGTCTTCCTGGGCCTACCTCTTCCACGGGTTCCCTCAACTGTTAGGGTGTGGCACTTTTTCACGCAGCTATCCTCCTCCATTCTCACACATGTCCATACCAGCGCAATCGTCTCTCTTGCACGCCACAACTGATGCTTCTAATGTTCAGCTTTTCTCTCAAGATACTTACACTCTGACGGGTATTCACATTGACATTACACATCCAACGGAGCATACTGGCTTCATTCCTTGCGAGCTTACGTATGTCCTCAGCAGTTACAGCCCATGTTTCACTGCCATGTAGCATGGTTGATCGTACGCATGCGTCATACAGTCTGCCTTTTACTCTGAGTGAGAGTCCCTTTGTCGCCAGCAGGGGTAAGAGCCCTCTAAACTTTGTCCAGGCTATTCTTATTCTAGCAGCTACACTTTCAGCGCACCCACCCCCACTACTAACTTGGTCGCCCAGATAGCGGAAGCTATCGACTACCTCTAGTTTTTCACCCTGGAATGAGATAGAAGTTGTTTCCTGTTTGTTTGCAGTCTTTATTGCACCTGAACATCTGCCACAAACAAAAACTAACTTGCTAGTTAACCTGCCTTTGATGTTGCTGCACCTCTTATGTGTCCATAGCTTGCACCGGGTACATCTTATAGAGTTACTACCTACTCCTTTTCTACATACTGAGCAGGGCCATCTACCTGAAGGGGTTTGTGTTTTATCTACCTTCCTACTTATTAGGATTTTGATTTTAGCTAGGTTGACTCTAAGGCCCTTAAATTCTAGACCTTGCTTCCACACCTGAAACTTCTCCTCTAGTTCTGATAGTGACTCCGCAATTAGGGCAAGGTCATCAGCATAGAGGAGCTCCCAGGGGCAACCTGTCTTGAACTCTTCTGTGATTGCCTGGAGGACTATGGTAAATAAGAGGGGGCTGAGGACGGAACCTTGGTGGACCCCTACCTCTTCCCGGAATTCATTGCTGTACTCATTTCCAACCCTCACCTTACTGGCAGCATCTCTGTACATGGCTCGCACAGCTCTCACTAACCATTCTTCTATCCCAAGTTTCCTCATTGACCACCAGATAAGGGTCGGGGGACCCTGTCAAAGGCTTTCTCCATGTCAACGAAAGCCAGGTACAGAGGTTTATCCTTAGCTAGGTATTTCTCCTGCAACTGTCTCACTAGAAATAAGGCATCAGTAGTGCTTTTACCTGGCACGAACCCAAACTGCAATTTATATATATATATATATATATATATACATATATATATATGTATATATATATATATATGTATATATATATAAATATATATATATATATATATATATAAATATATATATATATATATATATATGTATATATACATATATATATATATACATATATACATGTATACATTTATGTATATGCATTATTTAAAAGAGTTCCAACTCTGTTTTTCATGTTTTATTTATATTCTTATAAAATTAATGTGGGATTTAGAATATGGAATATATAATATATACTAAAAATATATATAGATATACATGTATGTATATATATACCAGGCGCAGGAGTGGCTGTGTGGCAAGTAGCTTACTTACCAACCCCATGGTTCCGGGTTCAGTCCCACTGCGGAAACTGAAAGACGCCGTCGTATATATGTATATATATATATATATATATGTGTGTGTGTGTGTGTGTGTCTGTGTTTTTCCCCCTATTATTGCTTGACAACCGATGCTCGTGTGTTTATGTCCCCATCACTTAGCGGTTCGGCAAAAGAGACCGATAAAATAAGTACTAGGCTTACAAAGAATAAGTCCCGGGGTCGTTTTGCTCGACTAAAGGCGGTGCTCCATCATGGCTGCAGGCAAATGACTGAAACAAGTAAAAGAGTAAAAGAGAGAGTATTCATATATATATATATATATATATATATACATGTATGCATACGTACATATATATACACACTTATACACACACACACACATATATATATATACATATATATATATATATATACATGTATATATACATATATATATATATACATATTTACATATGAGTGGTTGGCCTTAGGAAGGGCATCCAGCTGTAGAAACTCTGCCAAATTTAGATTGGAGCCTGGTGTTGCCATCCGGTTTCACCAGTCCTCAGTCAAATCGTCCAACCCATGCTAGCATGGAAAGCGGACGTTAAACGATGATGATGATGATGATGATATATATATATATATATATATATATATATATATACATATATACATATAACAAAAAGATGGTACATGTCAGTGAGTAAAAGTATATGGTAATAACCTTATAAACACACAAGAATTTGAGTCACATTGAAGTTCTTAAAAATTACAACGTCCATATTATATAACAATACTATTATCTATGAACCAATGAAAGGAATCTTTAAATGGTCACTCAACTTACTAAAGATATCAGCCAAATATCCTTTAAATTGCACCCAATTAATGGGTAAAATATAAAAGAAAAATTAGATAATGTGGTTCAAAACATACTACTAAAAAGACAGAATGACAATGATTTGAATGTCTCTCATTATAGATTTACTTAAGCAAGTCTATTTACCAAGCAAATAAATCAGAAATTCATTTAACACATCCAAATACAATTTTTTCAGTATAAGTTGTTTTATACAATGGTTATATAACATTGTGATATGTGTTAATCTCTCTTTCTTTGTAACATGATTCAACTACTAAAGGTCATCTTTAACTATCCTTCTTCAAGTGGCTGCAACTGAATGCACTTTCCCATACCATGCCTAGAATCTCTGTTCACTGTTAGCTTTGGAATCCTGAGGTTGATGTTATGTGCCTTTGCCAATAGCATCAATGTAGCTGAGTTGTCTTTGTTCTCTGTTATGTTGCTTTTATGTTGCTTCAGTTTCTCCCTAGCAAAGAAATATTGCTACCAATAGTTTCCTAAAACTTAATGATGTTCCATACACGCTTATCTCCAAATAATGTTCAAGTTGAATAATACATTCTTGATTTTTATACAAACTGATTGACAAGAATGGAATTTATTTTCTCCTAATTGTAGTTAATTTATTTTATCTACAACTGATCAGGGACTACACAACAATGTGAAAATTTACTTTAACCTGCAATGGAAGATCTATAATGAGACACATGATCTACTAGATATAGCACCCAAATTATCCCTAATCACATTCTATCATCTTTTTTGTTGTGTCTGGGGAGAGTCATTTTGTCATGATGCCTTATTATCCAACACACTCACCGATTTGACTCCTACTCATTTTATTTATTTATATATTTATTCTTTCTTCCAGAATTTCTGTTGCTTTTGTCTGCTGCATTCCTTTTGTTTGTTTGTGTGCATCAGCATGCATGTGTATGCACTTATGTATGTATGTATGTATGTATGTATGTACACAAACAAACAAAAGGAAGGTAGTTCCAATAACAGACAGGGTCAACAACTATTGAGAAGCTTGCAAGAAGCAACAAAAATTCTGGAAGAAAAAATAAATATGTAAATAAATAAAATGAGTGTGAATCAAACCAGTGAGTGTGTTAGTTAATAAGATGCGTAAAGACAAAATGACTCTCCCCAGACACAACAAAATTTGCTTCAACACACAAATCACACAAAGAATCTTGCCAACGAGATACAAAAAACGAAGTATATATATATAATTTTATCTTAATGCTTGGCTGAAAAAACACCCAGAGGATGGCTTTGCTACTACAAATAATAATGTTTAAAACCCAAATTTTGTAATATAGGTACAATTCCATATATTTGTAGGATGTAGTTATGATATTATGTTTGATACTCCTGTACTAAATAGGGGTATCTTCCCTTTTAGATCTAGAAGATTTGAAATGAGAATATTAATGGAGGTATCTGATACTGTAAAATATTTTGTTGGGCAGTTTTATTCTTTCAATAATTCACCAAACTGAGAGCGATATCTGACAATTGGCAGCAGTGTCCAAATGTTGTCACAGTCCCGTGGTCACTAATAGTAAAAAGTAAACTAAACTATTACAAAAATATATTCCATGCAGTTAATACAAAAATATGAATATTTTCCAGAAAATAAATGTCTTTGTTAATATTTTAGTCAAATGAGGAAAGTTATTCTTTTCAGACATCTAAAACCTGGCAAGAAGAAAAGTGGAAGTCATTCTCAGATCAGAGGCCCAGCTTAAATACATGCAAATGAGATGGTTGCTAAAGATAGACAAAGATCAGAGGTTGTTTTTAAGCCAACTCATTCAAGAGCAGTCCCTCTGGTAGGCACATTTTCCATCTGCAAAATTCCTTTCAAAAGGATTTAAATAGTTGAAGGCTATTGTGGAAGACATTGGCTCAAGATGGACCAAACCCCAAACCATTTAGCTACTAAGTCAACCTCTTTTCATTATAGACATACCTGCATCATGTGAATCATGTCTTATGTAGTTCAGAAACTAAACTTAAAGAAATAAAGTTTTATTAATAATAAATATATATATATTGTATATTACATTGGCTCTCCTAGTTTGCTAGTGTACAGTAAAGGGTATTTAGGTGAATAAAGTGTTTTCATAAATATAATTGAAGGTATATTCAAAATCCATAAAAATGACGGTCTTGGAAAATATGTTCTTCATACTTTTGTTGAATACAAGTGTGATTAATAAAACAAGTTAAGCCATAGTTATATTTTATAGATTTTTAACTTCGAAACATGGTTTTTAATCTTCCATGCAAAGCTGGCTAGTAATTTTTAATTTTCCTTGCAAAGTGTGACTTCAAACTTTTATTTGTACTTCAGTGGACTACAGAATCAAAAAGATTGAGAACCACTGATATATCAAAATATGACACTCAAGAAATTCCTGCTGCTGATGTAATTAATCAGAAGAATTCACCTGTTAAATTGATTTTTATGGGAATCATTGCTTGAATCTGAAAATATATGAAATGTTACTTCTTTGAATAAGATAAATCTAAATAAATCTTATTCAATTTACCTTCATGAATAATAAAGTATGTGTCCAGGATTTAAAAGAAATAAATTTGGCTAAAGAATTATGGTGCATGTATTTCCAGCAATTGTGTATTACATTTGCAGCATTCAGTCACTAATAGAATGCCTGATATCACCATAATTCTGACAATATATGAAAATATAGCTCCTATTCAAAGAGTAGAAAATATATTAAAATACAGAAGTAAGCTAGAGAGTTGAATTGGCACCAGTTATTCGTGTTCATTTTTTATATCAATCTATGTCTACAAAAATTCACTAAAAGTTCGCAAATTATTTATATAAAACATTTTTGATAGAGGCATATAAAAAAAAGAATCAGGTTAATTCTATCTATTATGTAGTTCAAAACTCTCTTTTTTTAGTATTAATTCTCACCATAGGAAATAAATGTAACAAATGACATGCTATACATGTAGACATCCTACACCCTGTCCTAAAACAGCACTCAACTCATTGGCAAGAAGTCATCCACCAATACTCAACAACCTCTGGCCATCATACCTTTGGTCTCCTTACTCTGCCTTTTCATCCAGTCTCAAATTGCTTTATGGAACTTACTAGTCTTCTACAAACTCCACTGAGGTCCTTCTGACTCATGCATCTTTCTTATTGTCATCACTCATATTGTGTCTCCATTTAGGTCTTCCTTAAAACAGTTTACTTAGTCCTTACTTTTCAGTTAAACCTCCAGAGTACCCTGTCTACCCATGCTTTCAATTGCTGCTCTGCAAGACTGTGGCTTTGAACTGGTTGATCACCCTCCTTACTTTTCTGATTTGGTCCCATCTATCATCTGTTCCCCAACATGAAAAAACACTTGGTTGAGAACTAGTATTGCAGTGATGATGATGTCATATCTGCTGTTGATAACTTTTTTGCCTAACAAGCTGAAAGTTTCTTCCCTAATGGGAATGAAGTACTGCAGTACTGATGGAAGAAATGTGTGGACCACAAGGGAGACTAAACTGAAAAATAAAACTCATTTGGTCATATTTCATGAGAGTATCTCTGTCTGCCAGTGAACCTTTCAACTGACCCTTGTACAGCATCAAGATTAATATTAACCAAGCTGATCTCACAGTGTCTCAGAATGTCTACAAAGATCATGGGTGCAGCCTCTTCCAGCAGACAAACCCATTAACAGTACCTTCACAATATCTCTAAGTCCTAACTAAAATAAACAGTATACAATTTTAAACGAAATAAGAATAAAATCCAGGCTAGCAGCACATACTTCTATATATATATATCATGTGTATTTTGTGTCTTGTTCAGTCTAATTATTGTGTAAGTCAAACAATAATATATAGTGCAATTTCTAAACCATAGAACTTCAATAAAAGTCTATAACTAATATCTAAAACAATTATCATAGATAAGTAGAAAAAATTAAATTTATGTTTATTTACGAGAATAGAACTGTTATTAACATGAGAGCTTTGTGAATAATAAAATTGAATTAATCTATTTATGTATATAAAAGGTAAACACAAATATTGAAGAAAACAATACACAAAAGTAGACATATTGATAAAATTTAATCAATTTAAATACTGACTAAAAAATATACTGGAATATTGTTTCAGGAAACTAAATACTATTGTTGTTAGCAGTTTAACCACAGATCAATCTTAATCAAGCAAACTTAAGAACAAAGGTATTGTGATAATAATCCCAACATTTCAAAGAATTTCAAAATATAAGTGTCCTTTCTTATTTTAGGATTGAAGAATGTCGTTTAAGGAATTTAGCTGCTACTACTAGCAGATCAAATGACAAAATACACTTTTAAAGAATCATATTAATTTGTTATGCTGAGGAGCCAGCAAAATTATGAATGTAGTTGACTGAAATGGTGTAAAGTATTAAATGACACAGGTTTAAAACCTATATTGCAAGTAACTGAGATTAAAGCTTGCCATTGTTGCCACCCGTAACTTGGTCAAGTGACTTTTGCTATAGCCCCATGCTAGCCAAAGATTTGTGAGTGGATTTGGCAAATGGTAACTGAAAGAAGCCTGTCATATATATATATCATCAGATGTTTTAATGTTTCTCTCATATTCTTCCCATTTATGGTCTTTCTCTCTCTCACTTTCTATCTGAACATGTATATTTCTGCTTCTGTATGCATGTTTGTGTATGTATGTCTGCCTCTACTGCCAAAAAAATACAATCACCAAAACAGTTTCAATGTAGGTCATTTATGCTTAATCATCTCTCTCTCACACATAGATTACACATGCCCATATTGTTTCATACACACCAATGAACTTGTTTGCACACACACATATATGTGTTCTCCCATGCACACCTTAGCATCATATGCAACCGCATGCTTGCTCACACACACATAAATGTAATGTGTTTGTACCCAATCAGAACTTGACAAGTGTTGGTATGTTTAAGTCCCTGTAACTTAGTGGTTTGTCAAAAGAGACTGACAAAATGAGTACCCGACTTAGAAGAGAAATAAGTACAGGAGGTGATGCATTTGAATAAGAATTCTTCAAGACGGTGTCCCAGCATGGCCACAGTCTAATGACTGAAATATGTAAAAGATATGTGATATATATATCACATATCAGGTATCTTTATATACATAAATATTGTTTGTAGGATTCATTTGAATCAAGGTATTTTAACATTCAGGACATAAACATATCTGCACATACCGGCAGACATTTGCTTACATCAAACCTGTTAGGTAATGACTACTGATACCAAACTTTCTATCTCTCCTGGACATTAATTCTGTAATTCTCTAACCCCTATTGTACCTCTATAATTGTTATAAATATTGTCAATGTGATTACATTACATAATATAACATAATATTAGGTTGTTCAGAAAATAAAAGACAATTTCAAAAATAAACCTATATTCTTGAAAAACTGAACTTATAGAAAGGTTTAATTATTCAAAATATGATACCAGAAAAGCTTTGCATTTCTCCCATCAATTAACAAGGTCGTTTATGTCACTTCAATAAAAATCTAAAGGTCTTGATTCCAAGAAATCCTTGAATTCAGTTTTCAATCTTGGTTTTGGAACAAATGTTTTTTTGCCTTAAAAAATTAATAGTTGATGCATGAAAGATCAAGGGAATATGGAGGATGTGGTAAGGTCTTGTATCCCAAATATGTGAGCTTCTGCAGCGTCATCCTGGAAATGTGCAGTCAAGTATTATCATGAGCAGAATTGGACCAGGTCTCATTTTATTCAAGGGAACAGGCATTTCTTCCAGTTGCTTGCAGACACCAAGCATTAGAAATATTTCTCTGACACTTTGTCGTGGGCTTTGTTTGACAGTTGTTTTCAAATGTTGATCATCAAGAATGGATGGAAGTCCTCTACCTTCTTGATCTTCAAGGCTCTCATCCCCATTACGGAATCTCTCAAACCACCATTGTCCCATCCACTCACTAGTAGACCCTTCACCCCATGCTCTGTTGATATTGCCGGCTGCTTGGAAAGCATTATGTCAAATTCATGCAAAAGAAAGTAACTGCATTTCTTTTTTCATGATTGAAATTAAGGATTTCTATGCTTCAACATTATATTCTGAGAGAAATCAATAAAAATTTATTAAAGCGTACACATCAATTATTAAGCATTTACAATTTTGTCTAAAACACTACAAAAATAGCATCTTAAATCGAATTTGAAAAGATATTTTTGATAAATTTGGACAGTATTTAAAAAAAAAAAACCCAATATAATGTGTGACTTCATTCATGACATAGCCCCCTTCTCGCACTTCCAGACTTTATACTAGATTCTCATATTCTAATTCATCCAGGATGTCATTATATTTTTTGTATAACTTTATTTTTTATATTCTTTTATACTTTTTATATTCTTATTTACATATTGTGGCAGATGTTCAGGAGCAAGGAACACTGAAAATGTGCAGAAAACAACCCTGGGCACATTTCAGGGAGAAAAACTAGACTTAGTTGATAGCTTCCGCTATCTAGGTGACGAAGTTAGTAGTGGGGGAGGGTGTGCTGAAAGTGTAGATGCTAGAATAAGAAGAGCCTGGGCAAAGTTCAGAGAGCTCTTACCTCTGCTGGTGACAAAGGGCCTCTCACTCAGAGTAAAAGGCAGACTGTATGACGTATGTGTATGAACAGCAATGCAACATAGCAATGAAACATGGGCCGTGACTGCTGAGGACATGGGTAGGCTCACAAGGAATGAAGCCAGTATGCTCCAATAGATGTGTAATGTCAGTGTGCATACTAGACAGAGTGTAAGTACCTTGAGAGAAAAGTTGAACCTAAGAAGCATCAGTTGTGGTGTGCAAGAGAGACAATTGCGTTGGTATGGTCATGTGGCGAGAATGGATAATGATAGCTGTGTGAAAAGTGTCACACCCTAGCAGTTGAGGGAACCTGTGGAAGAGGTAGACCCAGTACGACCTGGGATGAGGTGGTGAAGCACGACCTTCGAACATTGGGCCTCACCGAGGCAATGACTTCTGATCGAGACCTTTGGAAGTATGCTGTGTGTGAGAAGACCCAGCAAACCAAGTGAGACCTAAATCCAAAGCCTCTGCCAGGGGTGTATCCAGCCCACTTATGTGTACCTTCCTTCATTGGACACTAAACTCTGCTTGCGAAGACCTGTTGGGGCAAGTGAAAGCGAAATCGTGATGGCACCTGTGCCTAGCGCCACCTTCCCGGCACTTGTGCCGGTGGCACGTGAAAAGATGTTTGAGTGAGATCGTTGCCAGTGCCGCTGGACTGGCTCCTGTGCAGGTGACATGTAAAATACACCATTTAGAGCATGGCCATTGCCAGTACCACCTGACTGGCCTTTGTGCCGGTGGCACATAAAAGCACCTACTACACTCTTGGAGTGGTTGGCGTTAGGAAGGGCATCCAGCTGTAGAAACTCTGCCAAATCAGATTGGAGCCTGGTGTAGCCATCTGGTTCACCAGTCCTCAGTCAAATCGTCCAACCCATGCTAGTGTGGAAAACGGACTTTAAACGATGATGATGATATTATGGGGTACTTTCATTCTTTGGATATTTTCGAAATTATCATGTTTTTATAATACCATTACGTATACATGAATTTTAAACTACACTGTACATTTTTAACTATAGGTGTGTTTCTGCATATGTTTGTAAATATATGTATGTACTACCTTAAAAGCCTCCTAATAGGGCAGCTTATAAGCTAGAATATAGCTTTTAAGGAAATGGGAGGATCTGCAAACAGATCTCTGACTTGTTTTGGAGTATTTGTTGCAATTGCTTCCTCCAGAGTCATATCCAAATGATGATCATATTCGTCGCAAAAATATCATGTAAAAAAATTTGCTAGAGTAATGAAGACATAGGAATCCAAAATTTCAGGATTGCAGGTCCGGCCTGGAATGTTTAAATTTACTCACAGAGTTGGTCTTTAGATTATAAAAATTGCTATCATACTAGAAACATCTGTTGCAAAAAATCATGTAAAAAATTGCTGTAAACAACTACAGTAATGAAAACTTGAGAATCTGTAATTTCAGGATTTTGGGTCTGGCTTTGGCCCGGAATGTTGAAATCATATGACACACCGAAATTCACATTTATTATATTATATTATATCATTATAGTATATTAAAGTGGCAAGCTGTCAGAATCATTAGCACGCCAGGCGAAATGCTTAGTGGTATTTCGTCTGCCATTAGGTTTTGAGTTCGAATTCTGCCAAAGTCAACTTTGCCTTTCATCATTCCGGGATCGATAAAACTAATACCAGTTATGTACTGGGGTCGATGTAATCGATTTAATATCTTCCCCCAAAATTTGAGGCCTTGTGCTTTCAGTAGAAAGAATTTATTAAAGTTGAAGAAATGTGACACACTAACATTCACATTTATTATATTAGATATGCTTAATTTTGGGGAAACTTTATTTCAATTATGGTGTATTTTATAAGTGTGTATGTGTGTGTGTGTGTGTGTGTGTGTGTGTATATATGTATGCATAGAATGTTAGAAGTGGTGTACAAATATTGAATATTGAGAAAAGGGGAGGTCACCAGAATTTTGGAAAAAGAATTATTTTGTTTAGTTATTATTATTAGCTTTTTCTTTTATCTTCGAACTTGTCAAATGAAATTTGCTTTTTTGGGGGTGAGGTTCCAGGACAATGGAGATAGATAGACAGACAGACAGACAGACACGCACACACACACACACACACACACACACACACACACACACACACAGATAGATAGATAGATAGATAGGTAAGCTGGTTGGTAGAGAGATAGGTAGGTAGATAGATAGGTAGATGGATAGATAGTTAGGTAGATGGATATGTATGTAGATGGAAAGATAGGTAGATGGGCAGATAGGTAGATGGAAAGATAGGTAGCTGGATAGATAGGTAGATGGATAGGTAGAGAGAGGGAGGGGAGGGATTTCTTTTCAATTTGGAATGTTTTTTTTACCAATTATTAGTTAGTTTTTTACCATTGTATAGCTACTGGTCTGAGACAGGAGTTCAAGGATGGTGATCTCTTGTAGAATGGGGAAAATAATGAAAAAAGGATGAGGTAGGGTTAACACACTAAAAGCATTTTTTTTCTTAAGGTGCCAAGAAGGAAGATAGTGTGTGTGTGTGCATGTGTGTGTGTGTGTGTGTGTGTGTGTGTGCGTGTTTGTGTCTGTGCGTGTGTGTGTGCATGTGTGTGTGTGTGCGTTTGTGTGTGTGCATTCATGTGTTTGGAAATATGTCTATGTCTACACTTTAATTTCGATGTTTTGCCTTGAAAAATAAAGTTGGGTTTCTTTTGATTTAATGTTTTGGCATGAACAAACATTAGCATAACATTTACAAATTAGAAAAATAAAACAATAAAAGCTACTGTTATAGATATGAATATCATGTTATAAATATTGGGGCAGAGACAACATGTGTATATATATATATATATATATATGTGTATGTATTAAAGAAGTCAAAATTAAAACAAAAATAATAGAGTTCATTATGTTGGCGACAGGAATTTCTGTCAAAGAGACATGGTTAAACAAAGTTGTACATCATTTCCCTCTCTCTCTCACATATCCACTCTTTCTTTCTCTCTTATTATTACTCCCACTGCCACCATCAACACTACTAGTTATAATAAAACATCATCAGCTCTCCCTAAATTTCTTTGACTCTCTATCTCTCCATCTCTTTTTTGTTTTTCTGTCTCTCTGTTTACATCACTGCCCTCACCATCTCTATGCCTACTATTACTCTCACCCCAACATGAAGAATAGTCGAAGTGTCATTGAATAGTGAAAAATGGGATAAAAGTGTGACACACAGAAATTAGTTTTCACATTTATATTAGATCTATATTATAAATAAAAAGCAAAATAAAATGTAAATCTAATAATTTAGCTGAAGATTTGACTTCTGAAAATGCAAAATTGAAAAGATGTCTTAGTAACAACTTACAGCTTGAATACTCACCAACAATGTAACAAATCGTGGTCAAGTGATTCTGACACCTCTCATGAGAAGACAACACGATTTGAAAATTGATGGAAGGTGCTCATAATTTTTACAGGTGCAGGCATTGTTGTGTGGTAAAAAGTTTACTTGCCAACCACATGGTTCCAGGCTCACTCCCACTGTGTGGCATCTTAGGTGAGTGTTTTCAACTATAACTTCAGGCTAACCAAAGCTTTGTGAGTGGAATTGGTGGAAAGAAACTGAAAAGAAGCCCATTGCATATAGCATGGAATATGGACATTAAATGATGATAATGATGATGATGATGATGATATGATGATAATGAGCTATTTGTGTAACATTGTTCGTTTTTTTTCTGTCCTTGTTTTTGCATACATTCGCTGCTTTCTTCCAAGGAATCTAATGCTCTTAGCTTAGTTTTTCCTTGGGGCTGGCCAGATTGGAGCAATATTGAGAATAACCAGCCGAAATTGCAAAGATAATCTGGATCTCGACTGAAGAGAGAAAACTCTGAATGACATGTCCGTGTTTTCTTTGTATCGTCTATCTGTATGCTTTGTCTCTTTCTTGTATCACCTAACTCTCTGGATGAATTTTCGTTCTTGTCCCATTCTGTATTATTTATATATATATATATATATATATATATATATATATATATATATATATATATATATATATATAATTGAAAAGATTTGGATTCAACAAGAAGGAATATGGTTGGACACTTATTTTCAATCATTACAGTTGTTTCTATGCAATGTAGTTCTCCAGGCATGCAAGTACTTGATTATGCAACTGTTTCCCTGCATTATGAGATCTAGTTGTGTTTCTTTGGGTAATATGTGAATATCGTCTAGTTGTATTTCTATGTGTATGTATGCATGCTTGTCTGCATGTTTAGTATGCTTGGATGTATGTATCTACATATATGTATATATATACACATGCATACATTGGTGTATATATATATGTGTGCATATGTATATATGTACATATATTTGTATATGTGTATGTATGCGAGTGCATGTGCATATATGTATATGTGTGTTTGTGTGTGTGTGTGTGTGTGTGTGTGTGTGTGTGTGTGTGTATGTCTGAGAAACAACACACTTTGATAAACTCAGTGTCTGCTACTAACTTCAGGCCATGACAGACAGAGAAGATGCTCTTGAAGCCAAGAATTTGAACTTACAGAGACAACTAGGGGAAACACAACTAGATCTCATAATGCAGGGAAATGGCTGCATAATCAAGTACTTGCATGCCTGGAGAACTATGTTGCATACTGGATAGCACAGGGGGAAATTTCAAGGTGGATGAACTTTATACTGTACTACTGTAACAGAATATACTATAATTATAAAAGGGTCTCTCCCTCAGAGTGAAAGGCAGATTGTATGAAGCCTGTGGACGTACAACTATGCTACATGGCAGTGAATCATGGCCCTTGACTACAAAAGACTTGCAGAGGCTTGAAAGAAATGAAGCTAGCGTGCTCCATTGGATGGTGTGCACACACCTCAAAGTGTGAGGGGCTGGTGCCACATAAAAAGCATTTGTGCCAGTGCTGCATAAGTGCATCTGTACCATTGGCACATGAAAAGCACCCAACACACTCTGTAAAGTGGTTGGCATTAGAAAGGGTATCCAGCTGTAGAAATAATGCCACAACAGACAATATGGAGTCTGGATAGCTCCCTGGTTAGCTAGCTCCATGCCAGCATGAAAAACAGACATTAAACGATGATGATGATGATGACGACGACGACGACGACGACGACGACGACGACGACGACAACGACGACGACGACGACAACGACGACGACGATGATGATGATATATGTGCATGTATGTCTTTGTGTTTGTCCCCCACCACTACTTGACAACCTGTGTTGGTGTGTTTACATCCCCATAACTTAGCAGTTCAGGAAAAGAGTCTGATAAAATAAGTATCAAATGTAAAAGGAAAATAAGTACTGAGGTCAGTTAGTTTGACTAAAGAATTCCTTGAGATGGTGCCCCAGCATGGCCGTAGTCTAATGACTGAAATGAGATAAACAATAAAAGATAACAAAAGTAAAAGTATATGTGTTGCCTTTGCTTTATTACCCAACCTGGAAGAAAGGTATTGCCCATACCCTGCTCATAATAATTTTAAAGTTCAAGGTTTACTACTGAAAAGAAAAGGCTCCAATGTAAAGTGTTTTGGTACATAATGTCAATTATGAATCTAAGAAAGATAGAAAACACAATTGCATGGCACTGTGACTATTCTAATCCTTCAAACACAGCTAGAAATTTTAGAATGTGATAATCTATAATAGTGATGACTAAAAAACCTGAAGGAAGAAATATTGAACGGAATTTAAGTTTGATGGGTTACATGTATAAAGATTTTGTGAATAAATCAAATAATTTTTTGAATAAGGGTGTCTGGATATGTTTTGGATGATGATGACCAGAAAATGGGATATGCAAGATATGGGAACTACACTTGTTGATGTATGTCTAGGTTATGTAGAATGTTAATTATTCTGTAGGGCTAAAGAAATTCTTACATCTGAATGAAAAACATTCATTCTCTATCAATGTAAAACCTCCCTTTCACAATACTAAAGTAATGTGATTTCCTAGAGAGATCTCTACAGATTGTAAAGCATAGTATGTATCAAGAGTGGTGTTGCTAAAGAAGGATGCTTCTGAGAAGTTAAGGTATGGTACAATTCTTCTTAATCAGAGTGTTAAATATTAGAGATTGTAAAATGCTCATTCGAAGATAGAATAAAAGCCCTAATTATTGAAGAAATGGATAGTTGATATAAATGGAGCTGTTGAATAAAGCTGTTGTTGGTTAGCAGTCATTAAATATTATAATATGATATGGCTTAAATTAATTACATTCTTCCATGAAGATAATTTGTGAAGCTATTCAAGGAAAATGTAAAAGCAGAATTGGCTGTTAGACTACTTAATGAGGGGTATTAAGTTGCAGCCAAGAACAAGTGAGTTGCTTCATTTTTGCCTCAATTCATCAAGTTATTGAGAAGTTCAGAGAATCTGGAAAAGCCAAAAGGTCTGAACATTCACTGATAGCTATCTGAAGCTACAAAAGGGTAAACAATTCACCATTTATTACATTAGAGCATTGGATAAGTATTTATATATTAAAAGAAAGGAAACCATGTAACTTAAATTACTCTTATTAATTAATTATGTAATGTAAGCTGGAGTTGTATGATGTGAATAGATTATGCGTAATCCGGAATATAATACAATGAATGTGAGACATGGTAATAGAAGTAGCTCACAATAGCTGTAAACCAAAAGTGATATATCATAATGTATCTAAGCAGTAAAGTTCATGTATATGGATAAGGTTTTTATGGTGTAAGAAGAAGAAGAATCTGACTTTTTGATATTGACCTTCTTCTGAGAGGAAAGAGATTTTTCAACCAGCACCAGTTCCCTCATATTCATTTTCCTTTTTATGTTTTAATGTATTTAAAGCCAATTTCATGAAACTAAATGCATCTCAAGAACTGATGAAGACCATATCAATAAAAAAGATTTATTCAAAAATCCATGTCCTCCCATACCAACAACATAAACACACACACACACACACACGCACACACACACACACACACACATGCACACACATACACATGCACACACACATACACACATACATACAAACACACATACACACACACAAAATAGAGTAAAATATAGGTTATGAAAATTGATGATTTTGCATGAAAAAAAAATTAATAACTGGAATGTAAAATCATAGACTAACATCTATGACCTCATTTTGTATCTGGTAGGTCAAAACATAAACAACATTAAATTGAAGCAGGTCAAAGCACTGAAATTTTTTAATATTATCAAAAATTTTAATATATTGTACCCCCATCATCATTTCGTTTCTAAAGTCATTTTATTCACCCAAAAATTTCACTAATATATAAAGGCATTTGCTTAAAAGAAAAATCAATTCTCTACGTCTATTGATTTATCATCACAAAGAAAAAAATGAAAAATATATCCCAATACTTCATGTAGAAATTGTTAGTTTTCAGAAACTAATTTTATCTCTGTTAGGCAGAGAACTTCTAAAGCTGAATACATTTTAATTGCTAATTAAATTTTACACCAGATATTCCTTGATTCCCTGATATAAAGGAGAATTTTTACTTTTATACAGAATATGATAAAGGCAATCAAATTTTATCACTTTGTTTCTAAGCAACCTGGTATCTTTCTAGATATTTAACAAGATGGTTGTACGTAAAATGTATTAACACTTAGAAATTTTTTATGATACTTCACTTGAATGCTGTTGTTAGTTTAGCAATGTTGATGGCAGTAACAACAGAGGAGATGGAATTAATCTAAGAGAACCATAAAGGGATTGATCTAAGTAAATGTAATTCAATTTGAAATTTAAAGTTACAAGAGATAAGAATACTACTAGAGCTGTGGTGCCACAAGATAATAATAGCAATACTGACATTGGGTCATCAGAGAACTATTGAAGACTTTGTTGTTGTTGTTATCCAACGAGTGAACCTCTATACATCTTCTCAGTCTGCTAAAAATAGCATTGAGCATTATTATCAAACTCCACCTCAAAATGTAAAAGCTTTGTTTTAAAAGTTAACCTCATTGAAGTTATATATTTACAATCCATTCACTGGATTGACTTGTAATGCACCAAACTTTGATTTTTTAGACAAAAGAAAATGTTATATAAAGCAATATGAAGTTGTGACTAGCATGCTTCACCAAAGCATTAATAATAAAATGAATGTGAAAGAATTGAGACTTGCTTAGACATCATACTAACAGCTAATCTTTTCCCCTATACTGCTAATTTTTGACGAAATATTTTCAAATTACAATGTTAATGAAATACTCAGGTAAGAAGTATCACTTGATAATCAATAAAAGATATTCTTGATTGTATAAGTTGTCTCTCAAGTCTGTTATACATTGAAATAAGATTTTCAATATCTTACCAGTTTAAAAAATTCTTAAATATCCTACAAATATAAGTGATGCAAAACAATTGAAATTAGTAATTAAAGCTCAAGCACATAATCAAATTAATGAGTTAACAATTAAAGTACAACATTAGAGAAACCTAGAAATATCTGAATATTATGACTAGCTTGAGAAACAGTAGCAGTAGCAAGAGAAGCTTTGTATTACTCACCACTCCCAACATACTTGAGGAAACAGGCAAGAGGGCGAGCTTCTATGGGGTTCATTAGACCTCTTAGAAGCCAAATTGCCATCAAATCTCACCATGCTGTCTCAAAAGAAACTGGTTCTAGATGCATAGTGTCTGGTAAAAGAGAATATGGATTGTTATGGCTTGAATGCCTTCGAACATAGGCCAGCATAATTAGGCATGACTTAGCGCTAAGCGATAACTGCAGCATCTTGGTACAGTAGTGACACTTTAATAGACATAGCCATATTATACTAAAATGTAATTACCTGAATTTGGAAAACCACTGAAATTATATAAGAAAAAATTTACATAAACTGTAAAAAAAATCTCTATTTCAAGCATTTCTTGGAATTATTAATGTGTTACTTTTTTTACTTCCATATTATAAAAAAAATATCATGGTAGTGGAAAAATATGAAATTAACATAAACATGCAATTCTTGGCTAGGGTAAAAGAAAACTCTCTTGCCCTCTCTCTCTTTAAAAAATGTGTGCGTGAATTTTACACACACACACACACACACAGGTACTAGGATGACAGTGTAGTTAAGAAGGTTGCTTCCCAACTACGTGGATTTAGCTTCAGTCCCACTGTTTCGTACCTTGTGCAAGTGTCTTCTATTATAGCCCCAGATTTTTGAGTGGATTTGGTAACTAGAAACTAAAAGATGCCTATCTTATTCATATCATATATATATATATATATATATATATATATATATATATATATCTTTTTGTGTGTGTATGTGTATGTGTGTGAGCTAGTGTCTTCCTGTCTTAACATTACAATATAGTTGTAAATGAGTGTCACTGTCAAACTGTAGTGTCCATCCTTAATTTCAAGTCTTCTGTGGAAACATGTCTAGACAAGGAGGAAATGTTACCAGGTTAGGGGAAAATATTACCAAACCATATGATCATCGAAAAGGGAATTCTAGAATAGTGATGATAATACAGAGGTGAATACATGTATAAAAACATAGAAATAGGCATGGTTGTGTGATTTCGCCATGGTCAGGCATGTTTTCCAGAAAGATTGGAAGTGAACAACATCATTTGCAAGGAACTATTGATACTAATGGTAACAATTGAATTGAAGTGAGTATTCACTAACCACATTGCATTCTTCAAAAATAAAATAACATTTTCCAACTATATTTGGCAACTAAAGGAAATTTTTCATTGAGTACAATATCAAATGGAGAATCAAGGGACTAAGAAAATCACATATAAATGATATGAGAATGCATATTGATATGCAAAAAAAGTAGATGCAAATAAAATGTCGATTTTAAATACCAAAATAGATGTTAATATTAGATGGCACCAGGCCAATGAGCTGGCAGAATCGTTGTCCAGGATTACAATAGTAGTTTCTTATTAATGATATAACAATGTTCCACTGATAAGATTTGGAGAATTACTATGGTGTAATCCTAATTTGACTGAAGCCAGTTCTCAGACAAAAAAGCTCAATGACTCAGGTGATGGTAAAGAAATAACTGATCTCTTCATCTCCAAAGCAACAGTTGAAAATATTAAAAGAAGCACTGTAATGGTGTCCCTTAAAGTATTAGAAGAGATGAACTTTGCAGACATAAAATAAACTATTATATCCTCAATGAAACAAAGAAAAAAGTAAAAAAATAAGCTGGTTATTGCTGAAGGACACTTTTTTGCTCTGAAGCAAATGTCATCAAAATGAAAGCATTGATATCACGGAAAGAGAAGCTACACACATAGGACAACTGCTGAATATGGTCCAATACAGATGTAACTAATTGCTAGACTTTTAGATTCTGCACATTACCCTAAAATGGATGCATTTTCAGGAAATGCTATTGCCAAGTTGTGATAGTGGTATTCAACTGTTTAAAATCTTTTGTTCCTTTCTTTAGTTATAATAATCTGTTCTACTAAAGGCACAGGGCTTAAAATTTGATGTGTGAGAGATGGTTGATTACATCGACCCCAGTACTTGACTGGTACTTGATTTATCGACCCTGAAAAGATGAAAGGCAAAGTCGACCTCAGCAGAATTTGAACTCAGAACATAGTGATGGGCAAAATGCTGCTAAGATTTTTACCTGGCATGCTAGCAGTCCTGTCAGCTTGCCACCTTAGTTACAAGTCATAATGATAATAGCATGAAAAATAGTTGTCAGTGTCACATGAAGACAAGAATCATCAGAAAAAGGTAACCTGTAAAATTTGTGGCTATGACCACAATCTGCTTCAGGGAAGACTATCAATGTCTAAAATGAATGACAATTTTCAGTCTGTCTACTGGTCTTGGAGAAAGACATGATATTTGAGAAAGTGCATGAAGTTGAAGTTGATAAAAGTTTAAACCAAGAATCATATTAAAAGATGATGTTGAATTGGCATATTATGAATCTAGACAACTTACTATACATATATCCCCTTGTTGGAGCAAAATTAAAGGAAGCACTGAATATTGAAGTAAAAGTGGGTTTCATTGTAGGTTACTGCATGCAAGCCCAATAGTAGATGGCATATTTGTACACACTACAAATTAGGAGTAAATCCGAATATATTTTCCAATGCTTATTCTTCATCAAACATTAATACAGCATTACATAAGATGGCAAACATGAAATATTTTGCAAAGATTAATTTTTGCATGGACCACTGAATTCAGATTTTTGATGAAGCACAGGAACTAACATGTGAATACACCTCTTGAATTACTGCAATGGATATGTTTGTCATATTATATAAAAACAATAAATGCTATATTTCAATATGCTATGGACATTTTATTTGAAGCTTTTATTATTAAAATGATTTTGTCAAAATGAGATTTGTCTTAGTGGTGGCACCTTGAACACAAAATAAAAGCCTTTTTACAGTGACATTCCTCTCATGATATGGCTAAGGAAAAGAAAAGTGCCATCTTTCAAGTGGAAAAATTGACCTTTCTAGGATATAAAATTTCAAGCATGGTATTCAAGCAGTGATTATGTTAGTACAGAAGATATTACACTTAAAAGTCTCAGAGAGCAGCAAAGCATTGGACTTATTTTTAAAGTGACTCATTTTTATGGTCAGCTTATTCCCATATACTCTGAAAAAAATCTGTATTTTGAAACCAATGATGAAAGTACTTTAAGCTTTTGTGAAAGAAGGAAGACACCAACATTATTGAATCATTGACGAAAGATTTGGCTGAACCACCCATGTTATGGATATCTGATACAACAAAAAGGGTTGTAGTTACTGAAGATACAAGTCAATATTCATTATTTGGTGAACTATCTCAGTACCTTTGATGTATAACACTGAAAAGAGGCTTTGTTGATTGTCCAGATTGATTAAAGAGCTTGACACTTTTATTAGGATAAACTTTTTCTTGCAAACTAATAATAATCCTTTAGAATTCTCATAGAATCCCAGAAGAGAGATGTCTAAAGCAATATTTGTTATGATATTACAGTTGAGCAATCCATCTGTCTACTTTTAACTCTAATATACTTTGTGTAAAAAGCAGTACAATTTCCCAGATGGATGCTATATTGAGAATGATGATAAGTAAACCAATGAAGCCAGTGCAATGCAGACATAATATATTCTTTGGGTGGAAACAGATGAGCTGAAAATACAAGAATTACAAATTGAAATAAAGAATGACGTACTTTAAATGAATAGATAGAATAATTTCTCAGTACAAAAGACCCTCTACAGCAGTTAGATAATGGCTCACTGTTGATGATGAGTTTTCAATGGAGATGTTGTACCTACCATCTTGCTACAATTTTTTATAAGATCCATACATTCTGTTACACTTCCATTTTAGAACTACAGTAACTAGAAATAAACTGCAATTAGAAGCACGGTGTCCTGGATAACATAATGATATTAAAAGTTATTTTGAATGTTGCTGGATTAAACCCATAGCAAAAGTTACTGAGAAGACTTGGTTACATGTACCTATGGACCGTAGTTATGTTCCTGATGGTGGTTTGTTACTCATACTTGTTGATGCACTTTTTTAGTTCACAAGAAATCATTGAAGTTAATGACAAGTCTGCTAAAACAACTAGAGTTCCACATATGTTGCTGTCTAATAATGCTGCAGAATTGTCTTGGAAGATCACTAGAGTAGTTTAAGAAAGTAGGTTGCAATCTCTTTAATATCCCACTATACCATCTATTATTTACTGGTTAATTTGAAAGGATGGTACTGGAAATAAGAGTTAAATAGTTTTCTAAACAACTTGAAACTCTTTGATACACATTTTTACATTTATATTATGATAGCAGTCAATTCCTCTTACTGGAAGAAAGACAAAACCTTCTGAAGGAATATGAGTTACAAATACCTTTAACAGCATTTCTTGTTATTGATGTTTCTCTGTGGTAAGTTTCTAAATCTAGTGCAATAACACCCGAAACTCAATATCTTATATAGAGGGCCAAAAATACAACATTGTTGATAAAGAATAACAAGAGCTTTGGTGCATTATGATGAAATTAGAAACTGTTCTGAGAGTGATGAGGAAAATAAAAGGTGGTATTTTAAAATAAAACTAGAAGACTAGCTTGCATCAATTGATGAATGATAATATCCCATCACTAAATGAAATTAATGTCAATAGCAATAGCATAACTCACAATGATGTTAGTCAAAACAACGGAGTAAACAAAGACGTTTTTTTCCTAAACAATATTGAGACATAGTATTATTGTTTTATTCTCAAAATATTGCATGTGCTTTGCATGACAATGACATGTTTCATAATCAGATGGTCACACAGTAAAGATACAGATGTTGCTTCTGTAAGGATTTTTTTTTTCTTTAATGTAGGTTTTGCATGTAGCTGAACATTTACATGGTATTTCATTTGATGAAACCCACTAGTGGTAAGGACAGCATGGAACAACATCTTGTGTCCAGGATTATAAATGCAATCTATTTTTGCAATAATAATTTCTTATTAACAGCATAACTACAAAACGTTTGCTAATAACTGTACACTTTTCCCTATATTTTAATGACAAAGCATTTTTACATAAACAATAAATGTTATTTAATTTTTTGGATAAGTATTTTTCGTTTTTATTTTTACATCATTTACACAAAAAATACAAGCTGCTCACTTCTATAGATAAAACCTGAACAACAGATAAGAATATTTTCAATGAATTATGAACAATAAATAAAATTTACGATAATAAAATAACTTAGTTATCATTTAAGTTATCAGCAATCAAGATTTCCAAAATCAAATATTTAAAAAAGCAATTACAGAAATTAAGAGAAACTATTTTAATATTAAAATAACTGAAAATTCAGTGTCAAACAATCAGAGATGCTTCATTAGAACTGAAAAAAAGAAATTAACAAGTTCATTGCATTTTGGTAATTTATTGTTTCTATCTTGGTTATCATTATTTTATCAATGCCTCAAGTTTGATATTAATTCATGACAGACAGTTTGGAGCCAGTTACTAACAGCAGTAACAGGAAATTACATTATGTATACAAATGTATTGGGTACAAGTGTAAGAATAGTTTCTACTGTCTTTTCATAATCACAAGTACTTGCCAATACAGGATTGTTCCTATTGACTTCAGGACTGTTATTTAGTTTCAGGTCTACCCTGATTAAGTAGAAGAAGTATTCCAAGACTTACTATCTGGTCTTTTGCGTAAAAGAGTACAACAATATAAATTTCCAAGAGTGTTATTTGAAAGAATTTTACAACTATTTCTAGTAAGTTCAGAAATTGTGCATAGGCTCTCATTCAAGGGTAGAAATAGAATGGTATTAATCATGTAAATTAAATGAAACTGATACAACTGACAATGATATCTTAGTTGTACATTCATGTAGCTAGGACTTTGTTGTCTATTTATGTTAACAAAAACTGAGGATGATTGTGCTCCATCATAGATGATCTATCTATCTTCACTTGTGTTGGTTTCTTTGCCAACAAATGCTGCTACACTTTTTAAAATATACTTCATGAATCTCTTCCTATGTCATCCTTGCATATTCTTTCTTTCACTGATGTATTGTTTAGGGGACCAATGGTCTGGAATTCACACAGAATAGTCAGACCATCAAAACTGATGTCATATAATCAAGATTTCTAGCTTCCTCTCAACTCTGCTCCTAGATATCATCTGGTACCTAGATATCATCCTGTATTGATGCAAGCTTTTCAACCCTAATAGACTCAGTGGTAGAATAAAGATCACAACAGCATCAGCATTTTAATTTCAATATGTAAATGATGTCACAGTTAGCACGACTGCAGCAGGAGAACTATAGACACTTACCAAGATTTAAAATGACACATATGAAAACATAGGGCTATTTTTCAACAGAAGTAACACAAAGCTTTTGTATCAACAAGTCGATATTTGGTTAACTATTTGAGTACCTTGACAGACAGAGGAAAATCTAAGGCATTTCCAGAATCTGGGTAGTCCCCTATCACATATGAAAAGGCACAAAATTAGAGAAAACGGGCCAATGCAACTTCTGGTCATTTGAGAAGCTGGGTGTATAAAGATCTTGATCTGGAACAAACAACCAAACTTGTGGAGTGTAAGGTAGTTATTGTACCCATTCTATGAAACCTAGACAGACAAGTATAGAGAAGTTAAAAGACAGAAATATATAGCAAGAGATAAGTGAAGAAAACCTTGTACATCCAGTGACAGACTTGAAAGAAGTGTTGGCGCAAGACAGCTTATCTTTGCTCTGAAACTATAATTTTTATTCTATGGCATTTGACCTGTACAAATGTACAAATGCATGCATAAATGAATAAAAGTACATGTGTATGGTTATGTACCATAGCCATTGTTTGGTGCCCCTAGATTTGATATTATCGGCTTTAGCATTGACAGTGGTAACAGTGTCATCTTCATTATCTTCATCATCATTTTAACATACATTTCTATAACATAGGTCAGACAAAATTCAGTAAGGCAGATTTTTATCACCACATGCTGTTCTTGTTATCAAACTTCACCTGTTTCCATACAAGTTTGTATTTCTATTATTCCTTTGAAAATGATTTCACAGATTACAAATAAACACCACCACATCTATGGTGGTGACTCTTGTTTATAATCAGTGTGTGATGCTGAGATAAGGATACAGAAACACACACATTTACACATTCACATATGTTTGCACATACACACACACACACACACACACACACACACATATATATATATGTGTGTGTGTGTATATATTTATATATGTATTGGGTTTCTTTCAGTTACCATCTACTATATGCACTCACAAGGTTTTATTGTCACAGGGTCATTTTAGAAGACACTTGTTCAAAGTTCTGTGCAGTGGGACTGAAACTGTATTTAACTTGATTGACATGATTCACTCTTGTTTCAAAGCTTGTAAACTGAATGTGCATCAGTAAAATTAATTGCTGCAGCAATATGCAAATGCCCAGTTTCACCAAAATCTATTTTATCAATATTGGCATTGGATAATGAATGTTAAAGATTGAAAAATCCATTCATCACAACTGATGAGAATATTGACTTTGTAATATTCAAAGAAAAATAAATCAAATAACTCAAATAGGCCAATGGCATAAATTTGGATAATCAAGTTAAAGGCTGATGTACTGAATGCTGCACACAAAAAAATTCCTAATTAATTGAAATTTTCTCTTAATTGTAGTAACAGAAAAAAAAAAACATTAGTGGCAATTGTTAGGAAGCAGATAATTTCAAAAAGTTAAGAATAATCTCTCAAAGTTTACATGCTTAGGGCAATAAAAGTCTGATCTTCATTTGTAAGGAAGGCACAACTGTGGTTATACTTTATTAGACCTTCTCAGCATAGAAGAGTCAAACCAAGGAATAGGAAAATTTTAATTAGGCCTTTTTGCAAACAACGTTTTGTACATCATCCTTTAAATTGATTATCAAAATTCAAACCATTGGTTCATTTCAGTTATTTTCCTTTGCACACTTTATTTGTATGTACAATTCTGTTAATTGACCAGCAAGTTTGGTTATACTGTGCTAAACTGTGCAATGTTGATGTCTAACAGATTAAAACATGTCCAAAGTTGTCCCTTGCCTATAACTAAAAATAAGACTTTCCTTCCCCTAAGTATGTACATTAGATTTGAGAAATTAATTTTTAATTTCTTGAAGTGATTTCCTCTTTTCCTTAAGATGTACAAACTCTCAAACTCATGTAAGCTTTTGTTTTCTCTTTCCATCTAAAAGAGTACTTTCAGTTAAAAACTTCTTGCATGTGGCATTTTGTCCATCAGCCATTAATTCATATTATAGTCAAATAGACATTCATACATGTGATCAGTATAGTTCATTGCAAGGGATCAGAAGAATAAATATGAGCTCAAGGATTCAGATTAAAATATAGTAAAGACAAATTCAGAAAATATATGTCTGAAACAACATGTAACAATGAAATACGATTGTGGTCAAAGTTGCTATATCTTTAAATTCATCTCATTAGCTTTTGTAGAATTTGCTCACAGAGCTTCTCCAAGTGCTACTCAAAAGTTTAATAATTATTATGGACACTAAAGTGAACTTTGTTTTCACAATAATTGATGCTCTTTCCTATCATATTTTATTTAAATTGCTGTTATTTCATATCAATTTAGTATTAAGCTCCTACTTCATTAGTGTTCTTGTAAATGGCAAATTGAAACTATTTCTAAATCATTCAGTTGTTCAGTGAGTATATTGCTCAAAGTTAGAATGTAATAATTTCAAAGAGTAGATTTTGGTGAGATCTACCATTTAGTAACATGTTAAAAGAACAGGTAACTTAAATCTCAAGCATCATATTAACACAGTTTGTTTGTTAGTGTATGTACGTGTACATACAAATGCACACAAAATGCCAGTTTTCTGATTGGGTAAAAATAATACAACTATAAACTCTGTAACATTTAAAAAATTTTTTCTGGAACAAGAAAATAACAACATCAGATTCAGCATGAAAGATTACATCAATATACCAAATTTGAAAATTTCCACTTAATTTTCAAATTTAAAAAAGTGTGAGCCAAACAGAGAAGATCCCTTCCAATTTAGTATATTGATGTAATTTTTGATGCTGAGTCCGTTTCTGTGATTCACCTATTTTGAAAAATAATTTGAAAATTGTAACAGAAGTTTAAAGCTTGATAATTTTAACCCATTCTGAAAACAGGATTTGGAATCTGGCATTTTCTGCATGATAGCTATTACAAAATGAAAGCAAAATGAAAGTTTCAATAAGTTTTAATGAATAAAGTCACATGAAACAGTTGAACTGGTATGTCAATCATTTAAAAAGCAAAAAATTCTCAGTGCAACATTTTTGAAAAAAATTACCAAAACAAACGATAAACTGTACGTTAAGATTTTGGGTAAGGATTTAGGTTTAGAGTTCAGTTGGGTATCAAAGAAATTACATAGGCTAAAAGAACATACATGTGGTGATGACAGTTTGGATAGGAGACTACAGCTTTGCTTGTTACTATGAAAACAGGCATCAATATATCTGGTTTTCGATTGACTAAATTTACCCAAAATTTACAAACTTTAAAAGCTTTTAACTTTTTATTCATCAATTTATGGCACAAATGAAGGCAGAGGTAAAGGATATGGACCCCACCCACTTTCGGTTTGTTTGTTTTTCTACAGAAACCCACTTTTTCGACTGTGGAGATTCTGAATCTGCAAAAACAAAGTGGTAATCTCTTCTTCTTGTCCAATATTTTGAATCTGGGTTTGTCGCCTTTAACGGGGCTGGCCAGATCTACTTCACTCCTACAGCAACCGTTCTCGCACCATCTCACCATCTCGACCAGTTTTGGGCATCCTCCCTCCTCAAGCCAACCTTCCCAATATCCTCCTCCACCTGTCCCCTCCACGTTTTCTTTGGTCAGCCTCGCTTTCGTGGTTCATTCACTCAAGCACTCTCCTCAGAACATGATCCTCATTCCTCCTCAACACATTCCATACCACCGCACTCCATTCACCCTTGCCAGCTGTTCCACCAATTCGTCCTCAGCCCTCCTTTTATCCAATAATCTCAGCCCTTGAATTTCGATGCCTAACCTTTTGCCTTCTTTGGTGAACTCTGTTTACATAGTTTATTCGAGGTGTGTTCAAAAAGCACACAACTGACAAACAAGTGTCCAGTAAGATGCAAACAAACCCTGTACATTCTGTAAAAATTCCTTGTAAGACCCATAAGAGGGTTACCTGTGATGAATATGGGTATGAGAAAGAAAAGGTTCATTGGAGTGGCGCATGTTCAGCAAAAAGTAAAAAGTGTGTAGTTTATGGGGAAAGTGGACATTGAAAAATAAGTAGGTAAGTCATACAGTTTTAGAAAAATTCTGATTATGTTTAAACTTTTAAATTGAAATATTCTGTTAGTTGGTTTGATATCTGATAATTCTGTATACTAAATTTTTCCATAATGATAAAATAGTTTCACATCCCTAAAGGTAATCAAGCAAAGACTCCTAATAGAATATATTGCCCATAATAGCTTCAAAATTTTTCTCACATTTCTATATTTTTATGAATGACAATAATCTGTTGGAATCAGTACTTTTATTTCTATTAACTGCAACAAATGAGGGCAAACCTCTACAGTTATAGGACATCAGTGCATTGCAAACGTTTCTGTCTCCAAGTCAATAAATCATTTTTTAATTCTACTGTTAATGCCACTCCTTACAGTTGAGCAGAAACCAGTGTGGTCCTGGCAAAGACTGAAACAGAGCTCGGATACTGGAGCAGCATGTCTATCCAAAATAACGAAACTAAGAGAGGTTACTTAAATGCAACAGCAACAGTAGAAGCAATAGCCATGTCACTAACTTCTACTTCAACTATATGCTACATTGCATAGAGACATTCATCTACATGTTTTGCTAGGAGAGCTAATTTATTGATGTTTGGTAGTATTACTGTTAAGAAAAGAAAGAGACAGAAAATAAAATATCATAAAAATTTGTCTCAATACTGTATGTGGACAGATGTATGAATATAATTTATATTGTCATTGAAACTACTACTTGCTAAGGCTGATAAATAAATATTAAGTAAAAAATATATGTAAAACACATTAAATTTAACAATGAAATATAAACCCATTTTAGAAGTAAAGGGTATCTATTCTGTGCAAAGATTTTGCATTCAGAACATGACATATGTATGAATAAATGAATAAAATGTATATGTTTAAAGTCAGACAGGCTAGACAGTAGTACTATGAAGACAATAGACCAGAGTTCAGTAGATATCCAAAGATGGTGACTGATTCAGCTGACTACCTATGCAAAAGGAATAAGTTACAGAATAGTTGGTGCTTGATGTGACATTTGAACATATCAATGAGTAAGACTTTCTCAGATCAATAAAGATGGCCTAGTGGTACATGTGTCATAGAAAGAGAAAAACATGTCACTATATATACATATACATGTGTGTGTGTGTGTGTGTGTGTGTGTTTGAAAGTAGTGTTCAGATAAAGTGGTATTATTGATAAAGTTTGATGGCCTCAGTAAAATAACACATATTAATTTGATTGGCCTGATGTGCTGTAAAAATTATATACCAGTAGGCATCATTGTAAAATACTGACAACAACTAAGGGTTTTTATTTGGCTTTACTTTCTTTCTTATTGATTAAAACAAGTGAGAAAAGAGACAACAGCAAGTGTATACTTAGTTACGCCAGTGTGTAAAAGTAAGAAGTGTCATTGAAATAATGAAAGAGAAGATGGAGGAGTAATATGGAGAAAAGCAGATAGATAGGAAAAGAGAATATTTAAAATAAAGAAAAGAATGGAAAAATACTGAGAAGAAAAATAATAAGAAAAAGCAGAAAAAAGTAAAAGGAAAGCACATGATGAAGATACAAAATAGTGAGTGAGCGAGAGTGAGTGAGTGTGTGTGTGTGTGTGTGTGTGTGTGTGTGTGTGTGTGTGTGTGCGTGCACATTGTGTCGTGTGTAAAAGGGTAAGATGGATAGCAAAAGGAAAAGAACATGGAGAAGGGAACAAAAGAGTGAAAGATAGATTTTAATATAGCTAAAAAATATGAGAAAGAAAGACAAATATATACATATATATATATATATATATATATAGAGAGAGAGAGAGAGAGAGAAACTGCAAAGAGAAGGGATAGAGAAAGAAAGATACCTATGGTTAGAGTGAGTGATGTGGAGAGAATGATGACGAAAAGTATGTGAGAATATTCCACAATGTTTACTGAAATATATAGCAGCTTGCCTCTCAGCTAGGGCTATGCTATACTGACTTTATTGGAATAAAGTTAAATTATAATGGTGTGGAAGAGATTCAACAGGAAATTAGTTCTACTTGCTTGAAGGGGAAATATGTATAAATGGGATCATAGATACTCATACAAACATACCTCCACATATACAAACACACACTCATATGTGTGCGTGTGTCATACGTATGTATGCATGCGTGTGTATGTATATATATATATATATATATATATATACGTATGTATGTATGTATGGATGGATGGATGTATGTATGTATATGCTCTCATAAACATATATTCACACACACTCACATACTCAAATATATGATGAACAGATTTGTTTCAAAAGGACATAAAAACAGTATTTTTTGTTTTTTTAATAATTCATTTGTAGAAATGATTAATGGAATTTGTTTCATTTAAAATGCAAAGTCTATATATACTTGCCCTTTGCAAATTTCAATGCATTTACCTTTTCAGACATAAGGATAAGGACATTTAAGATTTTCTTTGAATCTTCAGTTGAGAATAGATGAATACAGCAAATTATATAGATGTATTCTTATTTAGTATTAGGTTAAGTCCAATTTGGCATAGAGTTTAAATAGAAATGTCTGCATCAGTTACAATAAATGACAAGACCTGAACATTATAGAATGATTATTAAGAGAACATAGAATAGTAGTTGTATTACGAGAAAAATGCTGACCAGTACTGGATATGATAGAAAATTCTTAGTTCTTAACTCCATATATATATATATATATATATGTGTGTGTGTGTGTGTGTGTGTGTGTGTGTGTGTGTGTGTGTGTGTGTGTGTGTGTGTGTGTGTGTGTGTGTATACGCATTTTTGCGAATAGATGTGAGTTTTTAGGTTGTTAGTTAATATAGATTTGAATGGATATAAAATCATCATCATATATCTGTTTTCCATGCTAGCATGGGTTGAACCAAAATACATCTGGTATGTTATAGGGCAGAAGAAAGTTTGCCCAAGACTATTAACAATGGTTTGGGCCTGAAAGAAAATTGAAGAGGCATTCTCAATTGTTTTTTTAAGAATGGAAAACTTTATAATGCACAATTATTATAGCTTGTCCATATGTGCTGAAAGATAAAAGGTGAGTGTGTGTTGCATGTATGATACTGAAGTAGAAAACCAATATTGGGTTTACAGTCATTAAAAGCATACTACTCTTGAAAGTTATTCTGTATTAGACTTAGTTGTCTGAATACCCAGGAGATGCTCACGTGATACCAACAGTTTTCAAAATTTGTGAAGGGTTCTGGAAAATAAGCTTCTTTCCATTTTAGTTAATTGTTTTCTTTTTTTTTTTTTTTTTGCAAATAGTTCAGTATTCAAAATTTAAACTGAACTATGCTTACTTTGGATGAATAAAGGAATGCCAGCTTGGCCAGCCATTTCTTCGGCATGATCTAAAGAGCATGTGTGCACAGTGGGCATTCTATTAGATAGCTGGTTGATAACTCTAATCTAAGACATCTTTGTACTTTTATAAATATCAACAAATTCTCTTGTTCTGAATATGAAGTATAATACAGGGTTTGCTATGTGAAGAATATCTTTTCTATTATATGATGGTACTTGTGTTATTTGAGGAAACTATAACGATTTGTGCTGGTATTAAATCATGCGTAGATATTACAGGTTGTGAAGAATCTGTCATGATGAAGGCTTTTGTTGCTGTCAGTGGAGTTTTAACTATAGTGCAAGAAATAGGGAGTTCAAAACTGGCTATCTATGGAAACTCCTATCAGCTAATGATCTATCTCTGACAGCTGAATCAACGAGAATTAGAGAAGAAATTCTAGATGTGAAAGCAAAACCTAGAATCAAGTGATCTCAAAGTAAACTTAGCAAAGACAAATGTGTTAGTAAGCAGAAAAGAAGATAGAACCCTGGTTCCATCTAGGAGACAGCTTTGCTTGCTATGCAGAAAGGGAGTAAACAGGAATGCCATATGTCGTGTCTAGTGCAAGCTATGAATGGATAAGTGCTGTAGAGGGATCACAGGCAGGATAACAGAGAAAGCAGGTTTTGTATGTTGCAGATACACTGAAGCAATAAGCACTAAGTGTATGCTAAAAATAGATTCTCTTAAATGCCTGTCAAACTTACCAGAAGTAGTAGATAGCTTTTGTTACCTATGTGCCATAATTAGGAGTGGAAGTGATTGCTCTGAGTGCTTCTTGAAGTATTCTGATACAGCTGCTGTAATAATATGCAACACACATTTAAAGAAACTAACCATCAACCTCTTCATATACCAATCTGATAAACACATGAATCAGATTTTATTCTCACTAGGAATGGGACAGGCAGACCATTGTAAATACTATTCTTTCCTGATGAAAAATGCACTATTCAACATAAAACATTGGTTGGTGACTTCAGATTCGATTTGGCTGACTAGAGACAGAAGACAATCTGGAGAAGGAAAGCAAAAGCTAAAAGTTGGTATCACTAATTTTTGAAAATATTTAAATCTAACTTCTAGTATACTTTTTCATGGAGTGCATCCAAAAAAGAAACATTTTGATGTCTCACTTGTGAAATTAGAATGAATATTTTAGGAAGTGTGACAATTTGAATGATCAGTGAATTGGTTGAAATCTTTTCTAATTGGCTGAAATGAATAATTAGCCATGTTTGTGATGTTGTATCTTTGAAACTGAAGTGATAATTATCTTCAAATTATACAATAGAATAATTGTATATAGAATCCATGGGATTTCAGGTTCTTGAAAATAAAACTTTTAGCAATTTTTTAAATATTTATGTAAAGCCTATTTTGTTGTATGTAACAATCAGTCAATTGTGCACTGTTTTCAGACTTACCTAAATCCAAAAGTACAAGTCACAGGGATTTGAGTTTCAGCATGTTTGTAGTAGGTATAGAACTAAATAAATTCTGAGATTTTGTGACATGATACCATTTCAATAAAAGTTTAATGAGCTATTAAAAATGGCTATAAATGGTGGATTTTTGGATTGGGTTATCCACATAAGTTGGATTTTCTCTGCTTTTAACAGGAAGCTTTTCCCCCATGGTCTTGGAAATGATGGGGGAAAGCTTTTTATGAAAAAAAAGTGTTTGAATATCTATGATTTTTTTTCACCCACTCTTCTTCTTTCTTGATAGGGGAAACCCTTGTGGTAAAAAAAATTTTGAAAATATTTTCAAATGAATGGGTATGTGATTTAAGGGAGATTTGGCTGTTGTTTCTAGTACATCCCACAACTACCTGATACCTTTCTCAGAATTGCATGTTGACCTAGATTGAAAAACAAACAAAATATGGAAATAAATTCCTTGCTTTATCATTAAAACATAAATTAAGGGCATCAAAAACATCTGAAACTTACAGCAAATTTGTTAATAGAAGAGAGAGAAAAAGAAAACCCAAAATGTATCAGCACTACTTGTGAAAAGGTAAAAATTACCACAAGGTATCCAACTGTGTTGAAAATCAGGAAGAAAACATCACATTGGACTTCAATTATCTACAAAGTATTGGGTCATCCCATAAATAATGCAGCTTTTTTATGCTTCTTTTATTTTTCAAAATTAAGATAAAAAAGTTTTTTTAATCTAAAATATACTCTCCTTCAGTTTTTACAATGCTCTTCCATCTATCTGGTAGATTTTCAAAGTCCTTCTTTCAAAATTCACTTGTCCATGACAAAAAGTACTCCTCCAGGACTGTATGTAGTGCTGCAGAAATATATATCCATATGTTTATATCTTACCAAGCCTATATTTGCTGCCATCCTTTTCACTCTTGACATTTCTACCTGTTGATCAACTCCTCTCATTCACTTATCTCTTCATTCACTTCATTCCTCATATCTCTGTATTACTCATTCCCAGCCACCTTTTAACCTTTTAACAGAGTTTGCAAACAATGAATGTTTACCCTGCACAATATCTCTCCATCACTCTTTTTCTTGACATCCCTTACTTAGCCTATGTGTGAAAGATTGTAATTGGCCACCATCATCATGCTATCTGTGCCCATCTTTCCTTTCTCAATCCATCTCCTCATCCACTTCTGTCATCACTCTATCAATACAAACTGTCATTTCACCACTTGTAATTCTCAATTACTTGCCCAATGACATCCCTCACTCACTCTATCTTCTTTTCTCTCACTGTTCTCATCCCACAAATATTTCACCAACTCAACAACCACTCATCCCTCTAACCTATACCCCATGATCGCCATACTTCTCTTTCATTGTCTCTCTTGATCCTCATTGCCCTCATCCATTTTCTCTCTTTGATGTTCCCTTTACCTACACATTCTACCCTTACTCACATCTATGTAGAGTGTCCAAGTCTAGCCCCCTACATAGCCCAACCTCCTAACCCTTGCTAATCTGTCCCTTCCTTTCTTACTAATCAGTGACACTAATCTCTTCTCTTTCCCCACTTTTTTCTGTACATGTTGCAAGGTAACTTAATTGATTCATGTTGGTGTCACAGCAAATGCACCCAGCACATCCCATAAAAGGGCTGATGTTAGGAAAAACACCCAACCATAGACCCCATGCAAAAACAGGCATTTGGACAGTTCCTATAAATCATATTTTATCCACTACCATGGACCCCTTTTAATATACTTCTCTTTATTTATATTTTCAGGTGTTGGACAAAATAATGGAAACACCTTTGGCAGTAATTATAGCTTGAATTCTATGAGGTATAAACTCTTACAAAGTTTTAATTGCTTCCAAAGGAATTTTTGTCCAATCTTCAGCTAAAACAGTCTCCAGTTCTTGTAGTGATGATGGTGGAGGATATCGACTCCTTACTTGTTTTTCTAAAATGCACCATAACTGTTCAATAATATTGAGGTCTCGGGGACTGTGGTGACCAGATAAGATGTTCAACTTCACCAGAATGTTCCTCGTACCATTCAGTAACAACTTTAGCCATGTGAATTGGTGCATTATTATCCTGACAGATTGCATTTCCCTCTGGAAACAGTTCTGCAACCATAGGATGAATTTGATCAGATAAAATGCTTAAATAGTCTTGACTATTAATTCTGACATGAAGGGAAACCATTAGGCCGGCAGATTTCCAAGATATAGTCCTCCAGATCATTACAGATCCTCCTCCATGTTAAACAGTTGGAAGAAGGCAGCCTGGGTCAAATGCTTCTTTTGGCTGTCTCCACATGTATACTCAGCTGGTAGTTGGAAATAAGGTAAAGGATGACTCATCTGAGAAAATAACATTTTTCCACTGCTCTAGGGACCAATTCTGTAGGTTTTTACTCCACTCTAAATGCTTTGCAACATTTGTTTTTGAAAGTAGTGGTTTTCTGATTGCAGCCCTCCTGTGAAATCCAGCTTTGTGCAGCTCCCAGCGAACAGTTTTTGTGGAAACTGGGTTCTTGAGGTGGTCATTAAGCTCTGCAGTAATTTGTGAAGCTGTACTTTTGTGAGCCTTTCTAACAATTCGCATAAGAGTCGTATGGTCTTTATCTGAAAGTTTTGGTTTTCTTGCGGAGTTTTGTTTTGACGAGGAGGTTTTACCCTCTTTCTCAAAGGCTATCATTACATTCAAGACAGTACTTCTTGATACACCAAACATTTCAGCTGTTTTCATTATGCTAGTACCTGCCATATGAACACCAACAATTTGACCTCTTTGAAAGTCTAGTAGATCTGTCATTTTTATGAATTTTAATTACCTTTTTCTGATGATATCTGAAAAGAAACAGCAATTTTAGCAAAACATATTAAGCAACACTAATAATAAATCAAAATCATAAAAATAAACAAGCTTTTGATGGTTTTATAGATACATTACACAGTTATAATGGCTATCCACTTTACCGTTGTTGAAATAATGGTTTTACATTTACAAAGTCTAATGCTGAATTAGATAATCATTCAGTAGTACCATATTCCCCCTTCTCTTCAGTTAAATATGGAGGTCATTGTAATGTAGAGATATGTGCATCTGTAAAATCAGTTAATTATATTGGGAAATATATTTATAAAGGTCATGATCGGGTGACAGTCAATATTAGTGGACAAACCAATGCATGACAAACATACAAAGATGAAATTGAAAATTATATCAATGGCTGCTATGTATCTTCATAAGAGGCAGACTGGAGGATTTTAGGGTTCAAATTACATGGTTCATATCCTGCAGTCCAACAGCTTACAATTCATTTACCCCAACAGCAATGCATTTACTTTAATGATGATAATGATATTGCTATCCACACACATGACAGGTCTACTCTCACTGAATGGACGTGAGTTAACCAGGAATCACCAGATAACTCATTTGCATGTACATTACACTATACTGTTTTCCCTGAATTTTACACATGGAATAATAGTGAGAAAATGTGACATCTCAGAAAAAATAACACACTCAATTGGGCGTATCTACTTTGTTTCACCAAAGAAACAAGAGAAATTCTATCTGAGAGCTTTACTATATCATATTGCCGGAGCTACATCGTTCAAAGATATGAGGACTATTAATGGTGTAGTTTGCTATAGTTACAAAGTGGCTGCAATGAAACTGGGTTTAGCACATGATGACTGTGAATACTATTGGACTATGAAGTTTGCAAATATTTCAGCTACTCCATATCAGATGCAAAGACTTTTCTGCTCCATTATTAATTACTGCATTCTATATGTATACTTATGTATACATATATTTGTGGCACGCCATCAGTTACGACAAATATATAATACAATGTAAAATTCACTATCGCAAAGATAGCATGTTCACACAAGTATATATATATATATATATATATATATATATATGTGTGTGTTTGTATGTGTATATATATATGTGAGTGTGTGTATGTGTGTGTGTGTGTGTGTGTGTGTGTGTGTGTGTGTGTGTGTGTGTGTCTGTGTGTGTGTGTAAAATTTTGAATTTAGTTCATGAATCCTCAGTACTACCTTTGGGAACCACCAGGGCTTCGTATACTACAGGTTGGGAATGACTGCTATAAATCATTAGATCCTGCCAAACAGTCTAACCCATGCCAGCTTAAAATGATAACAATGAAGAAGTTAGCTGGATCATAATACTGCAACTCATTTGTTATGATGTAGAATAAACTGCTTGTGAAATTAATGTGCAAGTGGCTGAGCACTCCACAGACATATATATATACCCTTAAAATAGTTCTTCAGGAAATTCAGCATGAAACAAAATGTGACAGGCCTGGCTCTTTGAATTACAGGTACTACACACTTTTGCCAGCTGAGTAGACTGGAGCAACATAAAATAAAGTGTCTTGCTCAAGGACACAACACATCTTTGTGAATCGAACTCTTGACTTTACAATCATGAGCCAAATACCCTAATCACTAAGCCATATACATTGATTGGAGCATTGTGTTCTATTGTATATTGAAGTGTTGTTCTGAATACAAATCATGCCTGTTGATTTCACTGTTGCTGTTATAATCAATTTCTACAGAATACAAATGGATGCAATATTGATGTGCAATAAATTTGAAATATTGAAGTGGATTATAGTGTAATCTGTATGGTGTTGTGTGTAGTATAATAGAATCAATGTATAGTGATTGAAAGTCTCAGTATTTTAACGTTTAAACAGATGTTACTTCAGGTTTTAATACCACAATAATTATCAGTATTCTAATGTTTTCATATGAAGTGTATGTGCTCTACACTTGCATGTATGTAAAGACAAAAGAAAAAGAAAAAGAGCTGAGAAGCTTCAAATAACTGAGGTTATCCAAGAAATTAGTAGAAAATATTCTCAATAGGAATGTTTAACATCTAAAAACATCTAAAAAATTTTTTAGGAAGTAAAACAATGCATATGAAGTAAATCTCATCTTTAAAGTCAACTGTAAAAGCATAAGCACGTTTCAATCTCATTTGACTCACTTTGCCTATTCTATTCAGTTGACAGGACTCATCACTGACAGGATGATCAGTATATATTTAACCATAGAGGGAATGTAGTCATGTTGATTATGGGTGTGATATTATAGCAGAGGGATGCTTGCTAAATATGCATACTGTATGCATATTTAGTATTCTAGAGGTTACTTTCCCTCAGATATATTGTTCATTTCATTCTATTTCTATATAGGAGGATTATACTGACTTTAATACAAAAGTGGGCATAACTTTTTCTATTAATTGATAATAGGTCATTCAAGTATTATATCTTGGTAGGGTAATAATTTTTTTATACATAGGCAATATTCAATACTATCTCCATCCCAAATGATGCAATTCTCAAATTATCTATGAAAAAAATTCAAATGTGCACTGTTGTATCCAGTTCTTCACAGTCACTTCTATTTCACTTATCTTATCAAATCATTCCTTTATCTGATCAAACAGGTTGAAGTTATAGGGTACCAAATCCAGGCTGTATGATGGCTGGAGGACCAGAGAACAGTTTGTTGACTGCCTGATTATGTTTCTAAATATGCATGTGGTTATACATTGTCAGGGCGAATATGGACCATTTTCAGATTCTTTTTTGGTCTCTTTCTTCTTGTGGCTTGTCTGTGCTTTTTGAGTGTCTCAATGTGCCATTCACTGTTCTTGGTATAGTTACATTCCAGAAAGTCAAGTGGAATTGTATTAAGTTGTATCTTCATGGTTTATTTTTGCTTCATCTATTTTTTTTTGACAATATCAATTTTAAATTAATAAAAATGTCATGATGATTATTCTGCATAGTTGAAAAGAAATGTCTTTGTTATATTTTACAGATTTTTACCTCAAAAATTTTCAAAATTTCTGTTCGACTTATTTTGTTAAAGTTTTTGGGAAATATTCATGATATGAACCATCAAAATCAAAATGACTAGATTTTTATATGAATACCACAAACAATGAGTAACAACACTGTCACCACTAAACTATTTAGAATTAAACAAAATAACAATATTACATGAAGTCCAACTTGAGAATTGTTATAACTATACCCTTTAGACATGTCATAGTTATTTGTCCATTTGAGATTCAATGCCAAAGTTATCTCAGTTCTTTTAGCTTTGACAGAATCAGACAAATCGTATCAGACCACTGAGATTGAATCTATTTGCTGTGATTTGCATGTCAAAAGCATTACTGACAGATCTACATTGATTAGAAGTACAGAGTAGGGTGGTTGGTGGAAGCAAATATCTAGCCCCGGAGACTGGAAGCAATATTGTTTTTATCAGGATTGCTGAATGAAATCTTGATAAGATTTCTCTTTACTGTTAGGATTAAGTGTCTATAAAACAACACAAGTTACTTGGTACAGAATTTCTGCTGTGGGCTAATAAAAGATACTAAAGATCTGATCACTCAGTGCTGTAAAACATGTAATAATAAAATACTAATATTTAATTTGGAATAAAATGATATGCTGATGACAAAAACTTAATAGAAAACTTAGAAATACAAAGTTGATCATAGATTGATGTCACTTTCTTTTCTTTCTGTTTTTCTTTTCTTTTTTTTTTAGCATAAACACTATGTTAATTACATCAGCTACAACATGTGTGCATAAATGTGTTACTTCTAATGATTCACTAGGCTTTGTTACTTAGGCAATTTTTCTTTTACTGAAATGGAAAGCAAGTAAAATGTCTCTGGTATGCAAATTCTTTAGGCCTCAGATAATTTCTTTAAGGCAAAAAGATTTCAAATGTTTAGGGTCTAGGCAATAAAGTAATGAGACTTGTGCTTGTTCATTCTTTCTTTCTGATATGTGTGTGTGTGTATATGAAAGTGTGTGTATATGTGTTTGTATATATGTGTATATATATGCAGGTGTGTATATATATTATATAACCATAGGACAACAAAGTTTTTGAGTGCAGCACAAAAACATAGTGCAGCAACTGGCATGGTTGCAAACAAAACTAAGCCATGCACACTGCACACAAGACAGCCACGAATGATAGACCCAGGGTGGTCACCATTGCTGCAAAGCCAGCAATAACACCAATTCTGATAAATATCAGAGGCCTCCTACAAAGCAACAGTAAATGCAAAATTTCATACCTGAAGCATCTTTCTGCATGTAATCAAGCAATATGCATTGCCCTTATAGACACATCTGTTTGCAAACATAAATGATGCAGAGATACTATTCAATATTCTGTCAAATAACCACAGAAATTTGCAAGGTGCAGACGTGGACATCTTCAAAGAGTATCTGGATAAATTTTTATCTGGGATATGAGATGAATCTATAACTCTAATATTAATGCTAATAGCAGAAGCCACAACAATAACCCTAATACTAACATTAATGAGAACTATATTGAGGATAGCCCTACTACTTTGGCTAACAGCTATCCAAACGATAATAATAATAATAATGATAAATAATGATGATGATGATGATGATGATGATGGCAAGAATACTTTGAGAAACAACCGCATTAATGGACATTTAGGGACAAACAAACAGGATACTACTGCCCTTAATATTTCCCAGGAATCTAGAATATTCACGATCTCATTTATTAATCAATATATTATAGGTACAAATAATATGCATAATAGTGATAATACTGGGAGTGGGCTGGAGAGCACTAACCTAAACCTTAGCATGCTCTGTAATAGTACAATATTCAATCCACATGCAGCAAGCTCTTATGTATCAGATTGATCTAGCTGCAACTGAAAATCTAGGAATGAATGTCCACTGCAAACTCATTGTAGAAGGTTTAACATTATCTATAAATATACAGTTCATAACACCCTCCTATACAATTCTACTAGATACTACGCTGGAACCACAATTAATTTCAAGCATTGATATTTGGCCCATTTAAATTTGTTTAAGTATGAAGAGCACAACAAGCCTACCTTGCTAGCTGACCACATACATTACCTTATGAAAAAGAAAATTTCCTACGATATATTCTAGTCTCTCTTACCAAGACCAGCACACTGCTTACAGGCTATACCTAAAAGAATACTTACATATATTGCTAGATAACTGTACACTGTTACTTAATAAGTAGCATGAAACATTCTCCAAATTCTTCAAGTCCATCAAATTTTTCCATAGGTCTAAGTGTAAAAAAAAACCCAACACATCTGATTGTCACTAACATTTAACTTTATACTATTATTAAATGAACAGCATTTAACATTCTCTCAGTATACACATGGTTTCCATAAGCCCATAGTCCCCCCATTAGTGCTACAAATACTAAATTTTATTTTTAATCTAAATTCAATTTCAATTTTAAGTGTTAACCCCATTTTCATTTTAATTACTTATTTTTATTATTTTAGCTATTTACATTACTTTTATACCACATATCTTAAATCTTTTTTGTAAGTTGACATCTAAATCTTAAATCTTTTCTTTACAGTTTGGCACTTATTTCTAGCATTCTAGTTCTCCTTAGTGGCTGGTGAACCATACATATCCATCCCAGTAAGATTTGACTACCCATATTTACACTTGTCTATTATCTTTCTTATGTCCACTTTATTATCCACAACCTACCCCTTCTTTTTGATACCCTAGCCCCATAGAGGCTGTTTATTCTTTCCCTTATATGTCCATCTTTACATATGCCTTCTCCACCAATTTCTTTGGATGGGAATGTTAATTTACTAGCCCTTCTCCATTCTCTCCCTCTAATTTCCCAAGACTATAATACCCCTCATTATATAGATCTACCTATCTTTCTCATACCGAAATGTATTATTCATTCCTCCTCCTTACCTCAGGACTGAATACCCTCTGATAAACTGAGCACAATATACCTAATACAATGCTTCTATCTATCTATCATCTTCCCTCACACCAGAATATATTATTTATACTGTGAAACTGCTAGCATTGACTCTAACTCTAGAGTGAATGCTTTTCAATATACTGAACAATATATATCCAATGTTTACCTCTTATACCAGAATGTATCTTTATTCCATGCACAATGCTGGATCTGCTAGCATTCAACTTCACTTTCCCTCAATATAGAGTACTGCATAACTATTCTTTCCCTCTCCTCACCACTTGACCACTCTTTCTGATCATGGATTTACCTAAAGAAGACCCGATGCAACTGGATTTAATTGGACCCTCCTACCCTCCTGAACATAATGAACCACAACAAATATCACTGATGAGGAGCAGCCTTTCCACTGTCTAACCTATATTTCTCTGATGTTGGATACCTGACTTATAGAGTCTTCATTCGATACATCGCTCCATTAGCTGGGATATCCCAGAGACAGCTGTCAGAGACTGTCTTTACCGGTTTTGTACTCTTTTTACCATTCATTATGCAGCAAAATTTTTAGATTAAATTAAATGAAATCAAATACCCTAGTCCCGACTTATGCTTAGAAGAATTTTACTAGATTTTCACATCCAAGTGTAATATAATAAATTTTTGACAGGAACAGGCTTTGAGATGCTTGCACAAGAGGAAATTCACATTTGCCAAGTATAAATGTATAATAAACATTTAAACTACAGAATGTTTTGAAATAATGAACTATAAGCGATTATCCAATCAAAACTTGAATTGAAGATTGTTAGCATCTAATTTAACAGACAACTCTACATCATACAACACAGAGTAGATAAACAAAAGACTTTGAACAGTTAAATCAAATGATATTAAGTAAAGACCCCCAAGAAACTGCATCAGTATTTATAGTAGGGTTGAAATTGTAACAGTCAACAATCAGTACAGTTGAAACATGCATAGGTTTATGCAAAGCTGTATATATATAAAAAGATTTAAAGGTAATGCTGTGCAACTTCGTAAATAATCCTAATTATTATCATTATTGTTGATATAAATACACACACACACACACACACACACACACACACACATGCATATACATGGGTCAGCTGAAAAGTTCATAGGCTGATCAAGACGCTCTCATGGAATGTGACCAAAAGAAGTTTATTTTTCAACATAGCTCCCTTTGCAGTCCACATATTCTTACACCAGTGTTGCAGTGCTTAAATCTCATTGCTGGAGGAGGTTTCACCTTGTTGGTCAAAAAAGTCATCAACAGTAGACATGTCATCAGCACTGCAATACTGGTTCCCAGCCAAGTGTTTTTTTTCATGTTGGGGAACAGAAGATAGACAGATGGGGCCAAATCAAGAGAATAGGGTGCATCATCAACCAGTTCAAACCCACAGTTACATGCAACAGCCATGGAAATCAAGGAATTGTGTACTGGAGCATTGTCCTCACGAAGCAAGACCTCTGTCATCAGTGTTCCAGAGCATTTGATCTTGATAGCTTTTTGTAACTGCCTCAGTAAGTTGAACTAGTACTCTCCATTGATGGTGTGGCCCTTTTGAAGACAGTCAATAAAAACAATGCCTTTTGCATCCCAAAACACAGAAGCCATTGCCTTCCTTGCAGGTGAAATGACCTTCACCTCTTTGGGAACAGGTGGTGAGGGGTATTTCCACTGCAGAGATTGTCTTTTTGTCTCTATCTCAAAGGGATGAACCCAATACACATCCTGGGTTAGTAAACACTCAAGGTAACTAACTGGATCTACCTCAAACAATATCAGATTTTTCTGTAATGTGACTAGCCTCATGTACTTTTGATCAGATGTCAGAAGTTGTGGTGCCCACAGTGTAGAAACCCACATTATGCCAGGTTTATTGTGCAGAATATTCTCAACTCTCTCATGATATATGTTAATAGCATTGGATATTTGATTTATAATCAATAACCTGTCATCCATCACCATGTTGTGAACACTATCAATATTTTCTTCGCTAGTGGCAGTTGCAGGATATCCAGACATTGGGTAATCTTCAAGACTTTCCCTGCCCCTCCTACATTCAATGGTCCACTGTTGATAAAACTAGTGAGTCATCCCCTAATGTAGCAACCATGTCAGAACGAATGTCCTATTCTTGAAGGTACTTGATTACACCACGGTGTTAAATTTTGCTCATTTTCAAGAGAAGTCACAACTGGTTTCTTCTAGTCTTCTTTGAACTATAGTTCAAAGAAATGAGGCAGTTATTAATTAAAAGAGTTGTAATTATGCATTCAAGATTTCATAGCTCTAGCATCACTCCTTCATAGTTAACCTATGAACTTCTCAGCCCACCCTCGTATGTCTGGAAAGAGATAAAATTCATTGGAATTTCAAAAAGAATAAAAGATTGTAGAGGCAAAATAGAGCTACCAACAGCCATAAAATAATCAAAATATTTTTCTTCTTAATTCAAATATTACAAAGAAATGGAAAAATTTAGTTGACAACCTGATGTGTGTGTGTGTGTGTGTGTGTGTGTGTGTGTGTGTGTGTGTGTGTGTGTGTGTGTGTGTGTGTGTGTGTACATGGTGGAAGCAAACACATGCCAAAGTAGAGCTGTCTGTTAGACACACAAAGCAGTTTCTTAAAGTGCAGCAGTAACAGAACACATTACCATATTGGTGATCAGAGAACCTTGACTGCTCCCACATATTCCATATCTAATGTTTTCACTCCATAATGAGGGAACATCAAAAACAGTGGCATTTCTCTGTCCAAGGTGCAAATAAGACCATAATGGTCACTTTTAAAATGTCTGTTGCTTTCTGAAGTTCCTGTTCTTAAAGTGATTATTGTGATTGAAGTATGCACTGAACACTCTATTGTGCTCTGAGAGAACAGCTTTCTTGCCTAACATTGGTTGGGATAACATCTTTTGGTGATGTAATCCATCATACCATCCTGTTCAATAATTAGTTTTCATACCATATAATGGAAAGAATAAATTGTTGACATATAGAGCAATGGTTTCTTTGCACTTCTTCCATCCTACTAATAAGTGAAAAAAATCTTGCTTGACTTTTCACTATTTATAATTAGTGTTAATCTATGAGACACGTTTTAAATTTTGAATGCAAGAAATAAGATTATTTCCTAAGTGTCAATAATTATTTCTTTCGTCTTGGTACAATATTCTCTTGTAAAAAAGCAAAAACTTTAGCTCCCTGAATAAATACTTTATAGCTTACTGATATTGAATTTATTAACCTAAGAAAAGCTATAGGAATAGATTATCTCAGCTGGATTTGAAATCAGGAAGTGACATATCAAATTTTGGATTTCACAAAGCATGCTAACCGATTGTAACTGATAATGTAAACTTATTTTATGACATTTTTACATTCTTAGAATTCATATATCTATCTAATTATCCCATGATAAATTTCACAAACTTGGATAGAAGATAAGTAAATTCTACCAGCTAGATTCCTAAGATTATCTTCTGAATTATTTTATATTTGAGTTTGCTTTAACAATTAATGATATATTTTGTCATGACAATTCTTAAGATCTTTTAAATGAAAATATGCTCTCTGTCATTTACACGCAGCTATTATGGAAAACACACAGTGTAGTTATGTCATTTTTCAAGTTGCTTAATTGAAGAAGTACTGGTAGTCTTAGAATATTAGAACATATATTTAACACAGTGAATTAAAGACAAAAACAGACAAGTAGTGTTTTATTTACTTTTATTTAATAACTTATTGAGATATTATTTAAATTAATCAGACTATATATTTTTCAAAATGCCTAAATTTATAGAGCAAATTCTGCAGCAAAATTTAATTCCTATTAGGTGGGTACAGACAAATGATGGACAAACATACACATAGACATACATTTTTTTGATAATAGGAAACCTGTCTCTTTCTGTGTGAAAGACATATATGTTTATATCGAGAAAGTTAATGGAAAGACAGTTTTACAAAAATACATTACTTAAATGTGCCTCAGTACAGAGCAATTATTATAGTTTGCAATCATTCTTTACTGAATATTTATTGCAAAAGCAATCTTAAAATAAAAAAATTTGGTTCGAAATTTATTCTTGCTTACAATTTGATAAAGGCTAATGTGACAAGTTGATATTTTAATTGCCTGAAGCACACACTAATTTTATCTCTTTGCACAGTCATTTGTGCTAAAATGTAATGAACAGTTTGTCAAGGATTATAATTAGTAATGATAGCAGATTCTATTCTTTGATTTGCTGATCTGAAGAAAATGGCAGATTTCACAATCTCTAGAAACACTTTTAGAAGTTACTTGACATTAAGAAATTAAGGCTTAGTTTCTCCAGTTATATGGCTTGGATGAATTAATGAAGTATTGGGCTTGTAGTTTTGGAGTTCATAACCAAGTACAGGCAGTGTGTTTTCTTTGGTCAAGAAGTTTATCTCTTCTTGCCCAACTAACTATGGAATTTTTTTCATTAGTTTTATTTTGATTAAAGATTCTGGTAAAATCAATGCCATTAATGTTACTCTTTAACTAGAAATAATACAGGAAATTTGTTCAAGGAGAAAATTCTAGATGAATAACATGTTGAGAAGGAAAGACAATGAGAACGGGTTAGTGCAAGCTATGATAGGATAAAATGTGGATGATAACATAGGGTGGAAACAGAAATTGAATGAGTTTGGAGTGTCCAGTGGAAGTAGCACAAGATCTGTCAGCTCCAAAAAGCAACCAGAATTTACTATTGCAGTGGTAGAAAAAGTAGAATGAAGAAGTAAGATATTTGTTTGGTAGCCCATTTTTAGAAGGGTCTGTATGTGTAGCATCACCACCTTCTGTATATGCGAATAGTACTCCATTATAGGTTTCACTTGAACATCGTAGAGGAAAAGGTTTGTAGTAGTTGAAGGACTATAAGTTCTTTTAGGCCTGAAGAAGGCCAATCATTGAAATACTGTTTTGGCTATGTTGTAGAGGATCATTTCTGTGAGTAGATCCTTGGTGACTCTGATGTCTGCCCTAATGGTTCTAGTTATATGTTATTCATATTTTAAGGGCTTCGCAGTATTATTTCTTGATGTGTAGAAATTGTTCTTCTATGAGGTTGACAGGAACTAGATTGAGTATCTAATTAGACTCAACAAAATAATTTACATACATTATGCAAATGCTACATTTAATGATTGATTGATTCTCACAGAGTTTTAAACCTACACTATCTGGAATTAATTTAACTACATGTATATATGTATATATATATCACAATGGCATTATACATATTGATACACACACACACACACACACACACACACACACACACACACACACACACACACACACACACACACACACACACATACATGTATGTATATATAAGTTACAATATATGGATTCAAGTAATTCAATAGTACTTATGAAAAAAGCTCCTTCATGCATCATTCTACAAACCATATAGAATATATAGCATGATACAAGAGAAAGCAATGAGTGTAGAAAACCATAAATGACAGAGAAATAGTTTGATGAAATTCTATTCAACAAAAAGAAAATTCTATAACCACAACAAGTTGCTTCGTAACTTAAAAACATGTAAATAATTTATATTATTGTATTTAATAATAAATGAATTACTTACATTCCACATTAATGCAAAATGCGAAAAAATCCTTCAAAATAATGCAGAATTTAAAGTACATTTTATTGTTATATAAAATTTCATCAAACTATTTCTCTGTTGTTTATAACATATATATATGTATGTATATATGTATGAGTTCCACTCCAGGGTTGTCTGTTGGAATTTCGGAGAGCATGGCAGCAATGTAGAGAGAAAACAGGGTTGGAGCAAGAACACATCCCTGCTTCAGGCCACAGGTGATCTTGAATTCTTCAGAGATGTCAGTCTGATAAAGGATTCTTCCCCTCATGTCATTATGGAAACCCTTGATCAGCGAAATGAAGCCTCCAGGACAATATATCCCACATGACCTCTCTTGGAACACTGTCGAATGATTTTCCCAAGTCATAGATGTCTACTCTCAGCTCTTCTCCTGAATCTGACGTGCACGAAAGATCGTGTCGATGGTACCTCTTGACCTTCTGAAACCACACTGTGACTCAGGAAAGACTGACTCAGCTACTACTTGGAGACGTTGTAACAAGATTTGAGCAATGATCTTGCCTGCAATTGAAAGCAGAGAGATGCCACGATAGTTACAACAAAGGCTCCTATCCCCTTTTTTTGAAGATGGTAATAATGACTGCATCTTTCAGATCTTGAGGAATCTGTTTCTTCTCCCAGATCTTCAAAATCAGCATGAAGAGTCTTGCCCGAAGAGCAGGTCCACCCACTCTGAGGAGTTCAAAGGGAATGTTGTCGGGTCCGGGAGCTTTATTAGGTTTCATTTGATTGAAAGTGGTCATGAATTCGATATGGGAAGGGGACATGACAGTTCTGGTCTGACAGGGTGTTGAGGAATGTTCTTCAGCGGATCTTCAGAAGCAGTGGATGGGCGATTCAACAAGGCTTTGAAGTGTTCTTTCATGCAATGAAGAATCCCATCCTTCTCGGTGATGACAGTTGAGTTGTCTGCTGTTTTCAGCTGGGCTGTTGATGATCTTTGGGGACCGCAGATTTCCTTGGTTCCAACAAAAAAGTTCTTCATATCACAACTGTCAGCAAAGGATAGGAGTTGCCACCATTGATTCTCGATCTCTCGAATCCTTCTTTGGCAGAGTGACTTGGCTTCCTTGAATCTGGCGAGTTTCATGGAACATGAGGGGTTGTTCAGATGTTCAATGAGTGCTGATCGCTTGGCATCAATCAGGGTGTAGATTTCAAGACTGTTTGATTTGCTGGCGGACTTTCCAAGACTGTAGATTTGATGGTGGACTTTTCAACATCTCACGTTTCCAATCAAGACGTCACTGTTGAGAGCACAAGATCACTGAGCTTCAATACGCTGATGATAACGCAGCCCCAGCTTCAACAGCAGAGGACCTCCAAACCTCAGCAAACAACTTCAGCAGAGCTTATCAAACCTTCAGCCTGAAAGTGAACATCACAAAAACCAAAGTGCTCACTCAACCAGCTCCTCGCACCAACCTTGACAACCCCAATATCACCATCAAACAACCAATCAATTGAGGTCGTCAAGGATTTCTGCCATCTTGGAAGTTTTCTGTCACTCACTGCAGGATCTGATAAGGATATCAAACATTACATCCAATCAGGTCATGCCTCTTTTGGTCGTATCAAAACCAGGGTCTTTTGCAACAAGGATCTGACATTCAAAGCAAAGCTCATGGTCTATCAGGCTGTTGTCGTACCAACTCTACTGTACGAGTGTGAAACCTGGACTGTTTACCATAAGAACATGAAGAAACTAGAGCGCTTCCATCAATCCAAACGTCACTCTATCCTGAACATCAACTGAGAAGATCGTATCACCAACAACTATGTGGTTGAAAGATCAGGTCTGCTAAGCATCGAAGCCTTGATCATTGAGTATCGTCTCCGATGGTCAGGTCATGTCCGTCAGATGAATGAACACCACCTTCCCAAGATCTGTCTCTATGGTGAACTGTCTGAAGGAATACGTCCTCGTGGAGCTCCCTTGAGGCGGTAAAAGCACCAACTCAAATCAACCTTGAAAAGCACCAACATCAACCCCGCACACTAAGAAGATATCTCAGTAAACAGACCCCTCTGGAGACACACCATCAAAACGGATTCTGTGGACTTCGAGAAAGCCTGCGTTGCAAGAGCTGAACTCAAGAGACGGGAGAGAAAGCAGCGCCTTCTCCTTCCCAAACCAACCCCTTCTATCACTTGTCCACAATATCCCCGAATGTTTCATGCAACCCTTGGATTGCGGAGTCATCTGCGGTTCAAACACCCAGGAAAATGAACTGGATTGCAAGCTCGGAAACATGAGACGCAACCAACAACAACATGCATGTATGAAAGAATGAATGAATGAATGAGTGAATGAACAAACGAATGAAGGACTGACTGACTGATAACAGCAAGACAGCCAGGCAAGTCTTCAGGTAATAATCAGTTCTAGAGTCAAATGATATAAAAAGCAGTTCAAGTGAGAAAAAACTGTGTCAGAAAAAAGTAACTATAATACCAATGTTTAGCTAAAGATGGCAAATAATAACAAACACTGACATTGATAATTACTTTCAAGTATGGCATTTTTACATGATGAAAATAAACATCAGTTCACAGTTTGAAATTCAAGAACAGAATCTACCTGATTGAATTATTTTAAATCTTTTTCAAACATAACCATTGCTTATTATATATCTTCTTTTCTCATGTGGACTTTTTGAAGTAGGCCACATCTGAAGTCATAGTTATGAGAAGGCTTATTGTATTAAACAACCAATTTAATTTATTAAATGATCTATGAGTCAGCTTTGGAAAAAAGAATATGATATAGTCTCACATAAGTAGCTAGTTACCAACACTTTATAATCTTGGATACAATTATAATGACAGCCACTACTGGCAAATTATAAAGTAGGCACAAGTAAAGTACAAACTAAAGTGATAAAATTCTAGACATTATAAGCTTGGTTGAGCTTTTGTAGGCAGGGGCAAAAGAAACTTTAAAATTTTCAGTATCAAGATGAATCAAGTTTACATATTGTGGACAACCAAGTCTGCTTGCAAGAAATTCCTTGGAGATGGATATTATATAGAATTGTAATTCCATGAATATTATGAGATACTATGTTACTTTTTTGACATTTTAATGTCATATATTTGGCAATTTCATAAGCAATAATACTAAAATCTACGATTTGTGATTTCCATAATTCTCTATAAATTTGAGCAAACAGGTGGTTTGCTATATACAATGCATATATATATGTCCATAAAGTTACTTCCCCCAAGCAAGTTTCTATACTTGTAGTCAAAATGAAATAATAATAATATACAAGTATGGTCATTGTAAATTAAGATGGCTTAGAATGAAAATTTATCTAAATTAACTCTAGAGTAATCATATTATATTCTAAACAATTTTCAAAGTTAACATTCTATATTCCAAAAATTGGCTGAAAATACATGGTAGATCAAATACGAATCAAAGAGGTACATGAAATATGTGCAGTTTACATTTACATTTCATGTTATTTTTCTTATACATTATATCACAATTTGAGAACAATTCCATTGTTGGTGAAAGGTTTCCAATGGTTCACAGAATTTCTGACAAAAAGAGAGAAAATAAAAGTCATCTTTTTCTATTTCCTCAACAATGCTTTTGATGAAATGGACTAGTGAAGTGTATACACATGTATGCAAATGTTAGTATGTATGAGTATCTATATGCATCACTTACTCCTCAGTCTCTGTCTCATTCCATATATAAATGCACACACACACACACACATGTATGTATGTAGATATACATATATACATAAATGAAATAGTCCCTCTCAGACTTATCTTTGAGTTTTTCATTCTAAGTGGCTGAACGTTGCTTCTTTAAACTTGTCACCCACTAGATTATATATATTTATACATGTGGCTCATTAGTCACTAGTAGAGCCACAAGTGTAAAGTATAAATTTGTCTGAGTACATAATGTTCTCAATGATCAGTGATACTCGTACTCCCCTGGTGAAGAGGCCTGCAAGAGTCCTGTGTTGGTACCATGTAAAGAGCATTCCTGCCAGTGCCATGTAAAGAGCATCTGTGCTGGTACCATGTAAAGAGCATTCCTGCCAGTGCCATGTAAAAAGCATCTGTGCTGGTACCATGTAAAAGCCCTCAGAATATTCTGTTAAGTGTTTGGCACTAGGAAGGGCATCCAGCTGTAGAAATTGTGCCAAATCAGACTGGAGCTTGGTGCAACTCTCCAGCTTGCCAGATTTGGTCAATCCATTCAACAACCCATGTCAGCATGGACAATGGACATTAAATGATAATGATGATGATGATGATATATAAACATATTTCTATGGCATTGCTCTAGCATGGCTGCAGTCCATCACCTGAAGCCACTAAAAGTGTGTGTGTGTGTGTGTGTGTGTAATCATTATCCTTTGATTAGTCTTCCATGCTGACATGGGTTGGATGCTTTGACAGGTCTAAGGACTGCATTGAGCTTCGCTTTCTAATTTGATATAGCTTCAATCACCAGATGTGCTTTCTAATGTCAACCACTCTACATCATGTATCGGGTGTTTTTTGTGCCACTAGAACTAGTGAGTCACCATATAGCTTAGAATACTACAAACCAAAAAAGAAGTAGCTTTATTATAGGAGACAATGGGTTAAATTATGAAAGAACGATCCAGAAAATAAATATTTGTTGTTGTAAAAGAGCTACATGGTCACTTACATTTTAGAAAAGAGGGTAATTGGTGTGGGTATGGGTAAGTGATAGAAATGGTGATAATGAAGTGTCTGGGTGGCTTAAGGTAGGAAGTGAGTAGAAGTGAATGGGGACAGAAGAAACAGGAGTATGACTTGGTAGAGGTTGCAAGAATGTAAGGGAGAAAGAGAGACTGTGCATGTGTGAAGGGGCGAATATAATGAATGAAGAGCGTATATTGAGGTGAATGGTGGGTAAGGAGTGACGATGACCAATAATGTATGACTATATTTGACTTGAGAGATAACACACCTATCAAAGCTCAGTGAACAAAACCAATCAGATCGGGAATTAATAAACAGCAGGTTACCATGTAGACTTGTGTTTCTCAACCACTTTTCACCTATGGACTCCTTTCAGTCCTTATTTTACTCAACTGGACCCTCATATCCATTCAAAAAATACTATTATATTTATATAATAAAATATTATTAGGAATAATATAAAAAAAATTATTAAAATATTTTGTGTATTGTAGAATTATATGCAATTTATTGCACATAAATTTTAACAGCAAAATCATATTTGATCCCCACTCACCTGAGAGTCATATGGACCCTAGTTGCAAACCACTGATGTAGGCAACTGAAAATAACATCTTTTTGTCATTAAAAATATACTGGAATCTTCTAGATCCTAGAAGGTAAAAAACTGTCTCACAGTACGTTGAAATAATTATGCTTTTAAGTGTTGAAAGTAATACTATATAAGTATGTATGTATGATTTTATATTACACAGTCAGTCATTAGAATTGATTCATGGAAAGCTCAGAATACTTGAATAGAGAAGTAATAATTTAAAGTCATACTAATTTTATTCTAGCAGATTTTCATATTTGGGAAAAGCAATAAGTTTAGGCTTTCTGTACCAGATTATTCTTTCTTAAAATGTTTACACATGCATGCACGCGCGTGCGCACCCACCCACCCACACACATACGCACACTCACACACAATTTTTTAAATTCAAATTTAACAAGAGCAGTTTTTTCTGGTACTGCTAAGATTTCATTTGATACATTTCTAGAAATGGTTAATGATTTCTATTTCAGTGTTTTCTATTTGTCATGGTATTTCTAATTTTACATATGTACTGTGTCTAATGTAATTTATTTTTCAAGTATAACAAAGTGGGTGACAATGGGAATTCAATTATTCAATTTAAGGTAACAATTGATAAGCATTGCACTTGAGGAAAGGAATTATTTACTTTTAGTATGATAAGTATCATCTGCAAAATGTTTTTAATATGTAAGAAAAGCAGTTACCCTGTTCTGTGATTGTATGTAACAAAATATTCTTTTTTTATAAACTCCTCTAGAAAATGTATTAAACATATTAATATTACAATGTTTGAAATCTTTTAATCTCCTCTCACACTCTTATGAGATTACTCCACTTCCTCACTCTTGAATCACTGTCTGTATCCTCTCTTATACTCACCTTCCTCTATTTTGGAAGTTCCCCCAGCCACCACATCACAACCATCTTTATCTTCTTCTCAGCTACTCTCACTCTTATTTAATGCTGGGTATTATGTATCTCCCCAATAGCAAGACACCAGTGCTTGTCCTATCATAACTTAACCTCTCAACACTTGTTATAAAGTCACCTCCTCTAAAATACTCCCTTTAATTGAGATTTTCTTTTTCCATTTTATTTCGTTTTTCTTCTTTTTTTTTGTCTTGCAAGTTACTTGATTACTTTGCTGGTGCTGGTGGCATGAAAAAAGCTCCCAGTACACACTATAAAGTGGTTGGCATTAGGAAGGGCAGCCAGCCATAGAAATCATGTCAAAGCTGATACTGGAGCTTGTTGGATCCTGTCAAACAGTCCAACCCATGCCAGCATGGAAAATAAGTATTAAATAGTGATGATGATGATGATCCTATTTACCTCTTGAAGTAAAGAAACTTAAGTTACACTTATTCATACAAAATACACAGACACATAGAATCGCATACAAATAAATCCAAAAATACAGACAAATATTCATACTTGCACATATACAGATATGTCATTTCATATTTCTTGCATATATTCAGATTTTTCTTGCATACTTCTCTTCTTTCCAGATGCTAAGCTCCCTAATCATAAATGTATTTTTTCAAATCAGCCTGTCTTCTGATGATGCAACAAATTACTAACACAAATTCGGTATTATTTTACATGTTTGTATCCAGTCTTTAAACTATTTGATCCAGATAATTCATGATTCCTGAAACAAATAGTTCAAATGTTAATTTAAACTCACAACTTGCTGATCAACTCATTTCTTCAACTTTTATACATTTATAGTTCAATATAGATTCCATGTCATATCATATTTTACATGGCATGTAATATCCAACTCATATTAATAATAGTGTATTTTGGCATTTAAGAAGAATACCCACTGCCCCAAACTGTTTAAATCTTAGAAACTACAGGCGAAAAAAAGAGTTTAGTGATAAATTAGCATGTTATTGCTTGTTGTATGGTATAAGTGTATTCAATGACGGAATTGCCAGAGACAGTAATACTGATAATAAAAGAATCGGAGAAGGATTCGATTCTGCAACATAACAAAATAATTGTCAATTATACTGTTCTACTATTGATGCTAAGACTCTTCTTTTACTATCTGTGGTTGAATGATTTGCCCAACCTTACTTTCAACCAGATCTCAAAAGTCAGGTGTGACTAGTGCTGTACATTATGCCTATGTCTGGCAGATATGTCCTCATGGAAACCATACAAGTTGTTTCTGATGCAAGAAAGTAAAACAAATTGATAACAATATCAGTTGGTGGTTGGTAAGGTCTGAGATGTTGATCTTCTGTGGGATATTGTATTATATTTTATATATCATTATTTGTGAGATGTTAGGGTAGATACCCTTATCAAGAAAATAATATAGATATTTTGTTAGGAGAGGGAGAATCTAAACTGTAAAATGTTTGAGAGTGACAATGGGAACACTATTAGAATTGTATCTATTGACTGTGAGCATATGAAGCAGATTTATTTTTTATTTGTTTCAGTCATAAGACTGGGTACTGCCTTGAGGAATTTCATTTGAATGAATCAGCCCCAGTACTTTTTTTAAAGCCATGTGCTTGGGTGATTAGTCCTGCCATTAACACTTACACGATACAAACTGCTGATGGAGCCAGCTATTTTGACTGGCAGATTAAATGATTTGTAAAGATGGTACAGATCCTATTGGTAATGGACAAGAAAGATCAGCTCTGGATCTTCTCGGTTATTGACCTTGACTTTGCCAATGGTGTTGCCATACTAGGGGAGTCTCACAGCAACATCCAGCATGCTCTTGAAAGGATAAACCTCATTGTCACAAGAGTTGGACTGAAGATCAACACCTTCAAAATGAAGGTCCTCTCAGCCAACACACCTCCCTCCTCCAAGGTCACTATACATCTTGATGGAGAGGCTGTGGAAGAGGTTAAGGAGTTCAAATATCTTGGATCCACCTTCACTGCTGCTGGCCAGGGGTGGATGAAATCACCATATGGATCAATCATGCATGATTGACCTGCCACTTTCATAAGTGCTTGTGGTCACATTAGGAAATCTGCCACACAACAAAAGCCATATTTACTGGGCATTTGTCCAAATAGTTCTCCTCTATGGTCGTGAAACTTGGACAATGCATGTTGCTGATTTCCAAAAGCTGGAGGTCTTCAACCACTTCTGTATTTGTCTTTCTCAGACTATGTTTTGAACTGACAACCTTATGCTCATTGCAGTGTCTCACCTCTTGAGGAAACTCTTCTGACAAGGAGACTAAAGTGGTTTGGTCACACATTGCAGCAGTCCCATAATGAACTCGTCCAGAAGACAATAGCACCAGATCCTCCCCAGATTAGTGTAAGGAGAGGGGTGGTCAGATTAGACATGACAGTCAAAGCAGATATGGAGTTCATTTCCAGCCCCCGAGTCTTTGGCATTCATCATTGGAACCATGGCTTCAACACACTGCAGAATCAGCTGCCAACAAATGTGTGTGGACTGCCTTGACCTGTTAAATGGCGACAAGACAATAGGACAAGATCAGCTCTTATTAGGGAGTTGAAAGAGTTTGTTGGTCCTACAATACACACACGCACACACAAAACATTTGCAGAAGTTTAAATGGTGAACAAAGATATCAATTAGGTGGCTTTAAAAAAATGTAATGGAAAATCCTGGGTGCAGATATCTTGTTGAATGAATTGCATTTGAGAGTTGTATCAATATAACTGCAGTTTTCACCATTTGAAAATAATGTGAAGTATATAGATTAGTGATAACTTCTTGACGGAGTTAGATATCTCTTAATTGTTTTACACTAAATTAATGAAGAAAGTAATTATCAAATATCAATTTTGCAAGACTTAGTGACATTGAAATTGAATATCAATCATATATTGTTTCTACTTTCATGAGATTTATGTTTATTAACCAGAAATCTACTATATCTCATCTTTTTACGTTAAAAGGTAGAATTATGGCCAATTTAGTTATCGAATCGAAATAAGATTTATTTATTATATATACACATTGAAATACAAAGAGAATTGCTGTATTCATTTTAAAAATTAGACTGAGAGACTAACATCCCTCCCTACCTGTTGATTTCACCATGTACCTCAATGAAATCATTATATCAAAATCCATAAGAGATAAGTAATATTTATTAAAAGACACACTATTATGATTGATCTTAGAATATAAACTGATACTGCTAAGTAATATAAGTTTTCTTTCCATGGGAGACATAGTTCTCAAACTTATTATATACTAGCAGTATAGCCCGACCGTGTCCGGGTGTGACTTATTATGCCATCTACGATAAGTCTTGCTAGCTGAAAATCAACTAAAAAAAGAAAGCCTTACAACGAAAAAACCCTTATGATGTAAATATGTTCATAATTCAAAAGATGATGAAATTAATAGGGAAAGTCTGAAAGCTGTTTTGCGTAAAATTATTAAGCATACGTAAATTTCATCCGTGTAATTGGCTATAGAAATGCTTGTGCAAAACAACTTTTTGCGCTGCCCTGTTTATACATAGCAGGGTAATCCCTTTTCACAGGAGCTAGGATGGCAATTTGTGATGAAGCAATTGCTGGCGATCTGTTGCTAAACAGTTTTGCCAGAATTCTATCAGATTGGGCAGAAGGTGTTGATGCACCATTTTGCATTATGTTCAAAGTAGCTACTGGAATGTGGTGAATTGCTGCAGTCTGTGGCTGTCATTTTAAACCGGTTGCTGTCTTTCCCCAGCAAACTCTCTTCTTTGGAGGCATAATCTATGTATATATTAAACAGAACAACAAAAGTTATAATAGATGGCAGGGTCGGTACTTTTCACATATCTGTAATTTTTCAGATTAACACGCGCACGATTACCCAACCCTAATCCTAAACCTAATCCTAACACTAACCCTAACCCTAACCCTAACCCTAAAAAACGTAACCGTAACATTAATCCTAAACCCTAACCCTGACCCTAAAACCCTAGTGAAAATCGTGGTAAATTTACAAAACATTGACGAACATGAGTTATATTTTACTGAATGTATGCTTTTGAGAGAGCGAGAGAGGAAGAGGTAGAGAGGGGGAGAGAAAGGAATAGGGGTAGTTAAAAGTTTTCTTATGACTGCTTCTCTTCACTGCCTATTACTTCATTAGAAATCTAAGGATGCACGTAAGCACATAATAGAGAAAAATGAAACAAATATGGACGACTTGCTCCGAAACACCACCGAATGGAGAACACTTCTCAAAAATAACCTGCAGTTGTTTCCTTCAAAATTCCTACATGTTTGAAATGTACATGCATCAAGGTATATTTGTACAAATTTTCATGAAAAAATATTAATTTTCCTGGAAGTTAAGAAGAATTTAAGTGGAATTTCCGAATATTGTACCCCACCCCCTTCCAAAACACTTTCACCGAAAATTTTTGTATATTTGGAATCTACATAATAAATAATATATGCATAGAAAATTTCATTAAAAAAATATTCATTTTTATGAAAGTTATGACCTTCCAAAGTTGGGGGATACAACTCTGTAGTTATGCCATCAATGTTTTGTAAATATACCACGATGTGAATGATTGTGTTTACTTGCACAGAGAGCGAGAGAGGAAGAGGGGGAGAAATGAATAGAGATTGAGAGCAATGTGTATGTTGTTGTCACAGGTCAAGTATGTGTGGTTGTGTGTGTTTTTACGTATCTATGTTATGAAAAATAGGTAAAGAACACTGAGATGAAAGTTTAATCTATGACGTTGTATGTATCACTTTCTCTCTCTCTCCCTCTCCCTCTTTTACTTTTACTCTCTATATTTTTATGTTGAGCGCGTGTGTAAGAATGACGTTCCAGGTAGTAGGGATGAAATATAAAAGTTGCTAGAAACAACAGCCAAATCTCCCTTAAATCACACAAAGTAAACGGAATTTAAAAAATCTAATTGCTGCACTGGAAAGTTCACATCGAGAAAATTCCATTGATGTAAACATTTTTACGAAAAAGTGGAAAATGTGGATTTCTATAAACATTCAAAAAGGCTTCAAACAAATACACAATTTCAGATTTATATATTAAGATTACAAATTTTATTGCAAAAACCCTCACTAGTTTATTTTGGTACTAATTTTTTTTACCTGATAATGGTTTGAAATGATATGGCATGCAAAATTACTTTCAATATATTTAGTGCTAATGTATTAAATATAATTAATTCATTCTTAGAGGTTGAAATGATTTTTTTGTTGTCAGTTTTGTTTGAAGAAATAGTCTTTGTACACACTCTGAGATTGGAGTAGCGGGAATCAATGTGGTTAATATTCTTTTAAAATTGTTTCAAGTTGATGGTTGCAGCAGAGAAAGGGACTGAAAACATACTCAAAAGGAAAGCTCAGATGAAGTTGTTTGTGAGGGAAGTGTGAGTAAACATAATGATAAGAAAAGGATAGACAAGTGAATTAAGAGAGCTTGAGATGGTAGGATAAAAGCAGCCACTTCTGAGGAGAAGAGGCCACAGTGACAGCATTAGTAGAAGATATTTTATATAGAGAGACAATAGCATGTCTGTAGTATTTTTGCTGGCTTGTGGATGAGTGCATGTTGTAGAAAGTTATTCTGAATTTTAAGGTAGGACTGAGAAATTAACTGGCATTATTTTTAGGAATATGACACAATATAATCAAAAACACAGTTTTAAGTGAAAAAACATCACCAACAATAAAAACAAATAGCTTATTAGTTAACAAAAATAGAGATAATAAAGTCTCCTTAAGCATCATTTATACTTGTTTCAGGTAGATTGCCCTGCTCAGTATGTAGAAAAGGAGTAGGTAGTAACTCTATAAGATGTACCCGGTGCAAGCTATGGGCACATAAGAGGTGCAGCAACATCAAAGGCAGGTTAACTAGCAAGTTAGTTTTTGTCTGTGGCAGATGTTCAGGTGCAATAAAGACTGCAAAGAAACAGGAAACAACTTCTATCTCATTCCAGGGTGAAAAACTAGAGGTAGTCGATAGCTTCCGCTATCTGGGCGACCAAGTTAGTAGTGGGGGTGGGTGCGCTGAAAGTGTAGCTGCTAGAATAAGAATAGCCTGGGCAAAGTTTAGAGAGCTCTTACCCCTGCTGGCGACAAAGGGACTCTCACTCAGAGTAAAAGGCAGACTGTATGACGCATGCGTACGATCAACCATGCTACATGGCAGTGAAACATGGGCTGTAACTGCTGAGGACATACATAAGCTCGCAAGGAATGAAGCCAGTATGCTCCGTTGGATGTGTAATGTCAATGTGAATACCCGTCAGAGTGTAAGTATCTTGAGAGAAAAGCTGAACATTAGAAGCATCAGTTGTGGTGTGCAAGAGAGACGATTGCGCTGGTATGGACATGTGGTGAGAATGGATGAGGATAGCTGCGTGAAAAAGTGCCACACCCTAACAGTTGAGGGAACCCGTGGAAGAGGTAGGCCCAGGAAGACCTGGGCTGAGGTGGTGAGGCAAGACCTTCGTACATTGGGCCTCACCGAGGCGATGACTACTGACCGAGACCTTTGGAAATGTGCTGTGCGTGAGAAGACCCGGCAAGCCAAGTAAGATCGTTGCCAGTGCCCCTGGACTGGTTCTTGTGCGGGTGGCACATGAGATGCACCATTTTGAGCGTGGCCGTTGCCAGTACCGCCTGACTGGCTCCCGTAGGATTTTCGAGCGAGATCGTTGCCAGTGCCCCAGAACTGGCTTGTGCGGGTGGCACATAAAAGACACCATTTCGATCGTGGCCGTTTTCATGCGGGTGACACGTAAAAGCACCCACTACACTCTCTGAGTGGTTGGTGTTAGGAAGGGCATCCAGCTGTAGAAACTCTGCCAAATTAGATTGGAGCCTGGTGTTGCCATCCAGTTTCACCAGTCCTCAGTCAAATCGTCCAACCCATGCTAGCATGGAAAGCGGACGTTAAACGATGATGATGATGATGATGATTTCTAACCACACTCTCATTTAACCTTTACTGCAATAATAAATAAAATGGCTAGTTTCATTAAATGAATAAGGAAGCCTGTATGTAGTCACCCAATCTACTAGCATTAGTAACCAAATCTCTTTCAGATCTTAAAATCAGCAAAGAAAATAAATGAAATTTTTAATTCAAAGAAATACCCTAATTGCTATCAACATCAGAAAAATAGTCTCCATTTCTTGCTTCTGAAAATTAAAATAAAAAAATTCAACACCTTTAAAGTGCTGTCTTGCAGGTACTCTATCTAATTAGCAAACAATCTATCTAATTAGAAAGCTTATGTAGAGTAAATTAACTGTTAAAAGTTTTGAATATGATACTTAGTCACAGATGAACCCTGAGTAAGTGAGATAATGATCAAGGCATTGTTTTGGTTTTTCTCTCCCATTGTGAAAATAACAGGGTATGATTTGAAGATGGTTTTGCTGTTATTCTAGCAGGTCAAGTCTTGTATAGACATTCCTTAATTAGCAAAAGGGAACATTTTGTTACTACAAGGAGCATATTTATTCCTCGTAACAAGGAACATTAAATTATTCCTTGGAACATTAAAGAGAAAGACAGTAGGAAAGTATTAAAAATGCCATATCTTCTATGGTTATATTTAGCTGATGTTTTGTGTTAAATTAGAAATGAAATGAAATATATTTTTCTAAATAAGTACTTTTTTTGTCCAGTACATATTAACATGATTCCCTAGCATTCAGTTTCTTCAGATGAAAAAATTTACTTAATTGAATTATGTAATTCACAGTGCCAACTCAGACAGGACTTATAATAGCAAGTGATATTTGACTTTATTTGAAAGTATTTCCTCTGATGCTGTCACAGCAGTATATAACAAGTCCAAAACAAAATATCTAATTGCTTGTTTATGGGCTTGTTCATTGCATTGACTGTGCAGACGTCTACAATCATTTGAAAAAAAAAAAAACAATATCATACTTTGTGCTTCTGCAATGGAACAGTTTTCTTAAACTAGAAAATTCTGCATTCTTTAAGTTTCTTGAAGACAAAGTGCAAATGTCTAATACGATTTCTCTAAAAAATTTGTCTGATAAGAAAATGTCCATAATCACTAGAAGTAAACATTGTCTAAGAAAATTGGTTAACTGATTTAAATTGATTTGACAAAATTGGATTTTTGTTCAACAATCTAGTGTTTGTTTGTACATGTGTGCATCCATTTTATGAATGTCTATAGGTGAAGACACACAAATAATTCCATTTGAAATCTAGTCATTAATATAAGATTAAAGCATTCTCTCAGTTTTCAACATTTTTGTTGTTATGTTTTAATTTTAACAAAATCATAATCATTTTGTTCCAGATGAAATTAATATAGAAAATTTACAACTTCACAAAATGTTGCTAGTGATATTTGCAAGCTAAACTACTCTGATAACAATTCAAAGAACAATAATGCATTTGGTACAAGTAATAAACAAGATTAAAAACAATATGATTTAATAAATGTGGTTGATTTAGTAAAATATCAAAAATGTATGTGCATGTGAAAGATTTATAAAGTAGTAATAACGTCAGACATTGGAACATATTGTAAAAATTTAATCTTAAGACCGGAATCAAAACACATTTAGTTTCAATAAAAGATAGTTCATATTAATTGAAAAATGCATGGAGTTATAGCAAGAGGAAATATATGAATTATAATATAACACTTGTAAGATGATTTTTTAGCAATGTAATTGTTTTTACTGATACCCATACTACAAACAACTAGTCATCCATGACGTGCAGTGGTAACATGTTGTACCAGTTTGACAAGCAACAATTATGTGTGCCTTTCTAAAGAGTACAATATGCAACACAATGATCATAATAATGTTTAAATTCAGTTTTTTTCTTTTGTATTAATGACTGCAGGCATGCTCGAGTGCTACTTTGAAGGGTTTAGATGAGAAAAATGACCCAAATTATTTGCAATTTTATGTCTGCTACATATTCCATTAGACTCTTTTGTCAAATTACTAAGTTACAGGGATGTAGACAAACCAGTAACAGCTGTCAAGCAATGGCAGAAAGACAAATACAGACATGCACACACATGTATATATATATATATATATATATATATATATATATTTATATATATATATATATATATATGTGTGTGTGTGTGTGTGTACACATACACACAGAGGGAGAGATATGCACACGTGTTTGTGAAGGGTCTCTGCAGAGTTTCCATCTGCCAAATACATTCACTAGGCATTGGTAGGCCTGGGACAATATAATAGAAGACACTTGTCCAAGGTGTTACACAGTGAAACTGAAGCAGAAACTACATGGCTGCAAAGCAAGCTTTTTAATGATAAAGAAATACCTCACTAATTCAATGATTTAATCAGATTTTAGTCTCTGTATTAAATATTTGCATTGTATCAAAATGAAAGTCAGCTAGACCAAAAACCATACTAATCATTATTGTATTAATTTTGGTGTAATATTAAAGATAAAGTCCATGTCAGAAATTATGTCTATGAAACAAAATTGGCAATAAGTAAAACTGAGATTGTATAATGTGACAATAGTCAGAAAGAAATTATCATCAATTGGTACATTTGGATTCAAAAGTGTAATTGGTAAAAGAAAAAATGTAATGTATACTTGTTACTATATCCTGGAACTAAGCTGGCAACAAAAATTAGAGATTATTTTTAATGTTCATGCCTAAATCAAAAAAATCAATATTATAAATATTGAAAAATTGCTTCAAAAAGGAAAGAAACTTGCTCATTAACATCACTGACTTAGAGGGAATTATTAACTTACCATAAGACAAAATATGATGTGCTTAAAATTATGAAACACACACACACATGCAAATAAACAAATGCTTGCATGTATGTATGTGCACACACACACACACACTCACACATACACACACACACACTCACATATATACAATGTGGGTAATTAAAAGTAACCAGAAATGTCCTCTGTATGAGGACATTGTAGTTTGGACTTCCACCACTAAAAGCTACTTGATGCAACACTCAGGCATCAGTCTGCTAACTCACAGCATCAGGCAATGTGTTTTTGTTTTGCAGTGCTTCTCTCCTGTTAGTTGATTTTTGCAATGGCTGAAATGAAGGAACAGTGTGCTTCCATGAAACTTTGTTTTCTGCTAGGGAAAATGGCAGCTGAAATAGTTGTCATTCTTCAAACAGCTTACAAGGATGCTGCTACAAGCAAAACACAAGCTTATGAGTGGTTTTCATGCTTTAGGAATGGTCACTTGTCGCTTGAAGACCAACTTCATTCAGGGTGACCATTTACCTTCCAAATGAATGAAAACATTAAAAGTTCATGATCTTGGAGGACAGTCACCGAACAATTAATGAACTTGTTGATATGTTCAGTGCGTCCTGAAGCTCCTGCTAACGAATTTTGAGTGAGGAATTGTGAATGAAAAGGGTTGCAGAAAAATCTGTGTCTCACTTGCTCATGAAAGATCAAAAGCAGTAACGACTGAATCAATGTCATGAACTGAAAGCTCATTTGAAAGTTGATCTGGACCTTTTTTTGAATGTTATCACCAGTGATGAAAGCTGGTGCTATGGAATTTGCAGATGTGGAAGAGGTGAAGTAAAAAACGATGGAGGCATTTAAAACATCACTTCGCAAGAGCTCCGGCACTGCTTCGAACAGTGGAAAATGCTTCAAATGGAGATAAAAGTGTAAATATGTAAAACTAAATGAATAAAACACCATTACAAAATTCTGGTTACTTTCGGGTATCCCCTTCTAAAATCCACTTGCACAGCTGAAGCAGTATCAAATTAAAATGCCCATCTATATTTCATATTTGATGTATATACACTATTGATAGGTTATATGTATGTGTGTATATATATATATATATATATATATATATATATATATATATATATATATATATGTGTGTATATATATGTATGTATATCTGTGTGTGTGTGTACACACATACTCACACATGTGTATATATACACGCACATATACATATATACATATACCCATATGTGTATTTATATGTTTATGCATATATACATCTGTATATGTACCTCATGCTTGTTTCAGTCACTAGATTGTAGCCATGCTGGGGCACTACCTTCAAGGATTAAGTTGAACAAATTGTCCCCAGTACTTATGTTTTTTAGTCTGCTACTTATTTTATCTGACCCACAAAGTTAAGGTAACATATACAAACCGGTACTGGGTTTCAAGCAAAGCCATGAAACAAACAGAAGCACACACACAAACTTTACCTGGCAGTTCAGGTAACTCAGAAACTGCTGGTATTTCAGGAATAACAGAAGCCCAGCTGTAACTGGAGGAATATGAGGTACTAATAATTCAGCTGACTGGGTTAGTGTAGGAGGGGTGATATTGAGTAGTGAATATATACCTGACTCCATTAAAGTTAATTAACTATTTAAACTCTTTACTAATGAAACATGGACCATTGTCACTTATTGATATCACTGGTACCAAGATTCTTCTCAATTCCTTTAGTCTGGCTGTGGCAGCTACAGAATTCATGATACAAACTTTCATCCATTTTAAGTAGGCATCAACAGTAATTAAGAACATCTACCCCATGAATGGTACAAAATTTACATGTACTTTTTCTCATGTCTGACTGGAATATTCCAAGGGATGAGTTGAAGCATATTTGAGACTGATTTGATCCTAAATGCATACTTCCCAAGCCTTACATGTCATTTCAATCTCAGCATCCAACTTTTATTAGCACATATAGTATCTAGCCAGGGCTTTTATATGTACTATTCCTACATGGATTTAGTGTTGTTCCTGGAATATCTTCAGCCTTACCCTAGGAGGAATGTCTATCGATTTCCTCTCAAGAGCATACCATCCTCATAACTCAATAATTCAATTCTTCTCCCTTGATAAAGTAGGGATTTCTTTTAGCAGCTATTGTGCAATATCCACAGCCATTCATCGTTAATTAAACCAACAAGATGAGGACAAATATCCATCAAATGTAAATAATGTAAATAATATAAATAATTAAACAGAACTAGTCTGGAATTTTACTAAATTTATTTCAGAGTAGCAAAATTTGATATCCAGCTACAAATCTTTTAGAAATCACTTAAGAATGATTATGTAGAGAGATTTCTTTTGCTTAATCTACCTTAGTAAAAGAACTTGGGCTCATTAAGTCACGCTAAGCTCTAAATTTTACCTTTCCACAAGAACTCTTTACATCTTTAAAGCTTAAAGAAAAAACCCCAATATTAAATTCTCATTTCTATAAATCTGAGGCCTTGGGCCATTGTTAGAAATCAATACTAAAACCTGAAATATTTTGCTAACTCATTATATATGTACAAGTCTATCATTCAGATTGAACTACCGACAAAAATTCTAGTTGATATGTTTTTCACTTCAGTTGCTTAACCTCAAATGGTATTTCTGCAACAATCACTGGTTAAATCAACAACAGTCAAGAATTTATTAGAAAGCTCTACAATGATATGTCCAATATATTTTTTTTAACTAAAGTGTGCATATCTATTTTTTCTTTTTTTTTTTCTAATTCCTAACACATGGAGATCTATTGAGAAGTTTTCAAAACTAAACTAAGTTATATTGGCTATAGAAATGCCACTTTATATTAATATTATTATCTTATTTGAGGAAGGAAATGCATTCACGTTTTGGAAAGATGCCAAATGCCAAAATGTCAAAGATAATTGATAAATAAATAAATAACTACAAAAACAAAAGAAAATATATTGAAAGAGAATCTTTTATGGCTCTAAACAAAAATTCTATTTAAAATCCCTGGAGTACTTTTCTTCCATTGGCAATTGTTCTAGAGAAAGAAATAATCTTTTTTAGCTGTTATTTGTTCATTCACATTCTCATTTTTAAGCAAATACTGAAAAAAATCATCAACATTCACAAATACAGTTCTGCTTTTATTATAGTGTAAATAAAAACGAATTGTTAAAAGTAGAACTAAAATAGTTGCCAGATGTTTAACTCCCTGTACACAACTATTTTCTTTTGTAATACTGCCACCACCTGGAACCCTTGTATATTGAAATCCTGCTGTCCTTAGCCTACATAAAACTTTTTGTTTAACACAAGGGTTCTGCAGCAATTTGAATGCAAGAAAGGTATCAATACATTTAGACTTAATTTAAAATAAAGAGTGAACAGATATCTAGATTACAGGAAACAATCTATTCAGTGACTGATAATCCTTCAAGTTTGTGATATTACTTAAAAGTTTGAATGGTGAGGTGAGGTAAAGAGAAACTTAGAATAATCATCTTGCTAACTTCAGCTATTTTTCTATGCATTGAACAAAAGGGAAACAACTTGAGAACTGAAACTATCTGACTGACTTCACTTGCCAAGAGCTTAATGCAATTATAATCTACTTAAACTTTTCTGTAAAAAAACAAATAATTTTCCCATGTGTTTAGAAGCAGGATTCAAATGGAAATTCTATAATAAAGTACAATAATTGTGCCTCTGACAAAATTTGACGATGTGAAATAAAATCTTAATACGGTTCCGTTGAGTTCTTTTGATCAGCAGAGAAATATTGGTCTATGACCATCCTAGAAGCTTTCTAAAAAGCATGATTAAAGTGATTTTAAGAATTATCAATGACTGTATAAAAAAAATTATAGAATTATTTATTCAGTTCCAAGCCACTTATTTCTACATTCCAGAATACAGATAATCTTATGAAATGAGGTCCAGTTCCAAAAATATTTCATTTAATAGACTGACACTCTTTTCAGAAAAGTAATTCTGTTTCATCTGATTAATATTGAAACTATAAACAAATGTCGAACTTATGAACTTATGAATTTCTGTACTTTGAAGAGATCAGTTCTGAAATATTTCACAAAATCTTGTTGCAAATATTTTTTGAAATTGTCAACTGTTGCAAAAAGTAATCTCAGAAACTTCATTTCTAACACAACTTCATCATCTGCAACAAATATTTTTCCGAATTTAAATCATACTTCCCTATACAATGTATTAACATCTACAACTGTTGTATCTTTATGAAATATAAGATGTAGGTTCCTAATTGTGGATATGTAAGCAACAAAGCTAAACTCACCACAAGTTTTATGGAGTCCACAGATATAAAGTTAGCAATAAAATAAATTATAGTAGAATTCTTTATTGAAATGTGATTTCTGTGGGCAGGTGTTTTCAAATGTCTAATTCATAAACTGTAAAGCAAATCAGACAAAGTATTCAACAACTTTCCCATAAGAATGTAAATTTAAAGCTGTTGCAAGTATTTTGTTGTTTCAAAGCCAAAGACATTTTCTTCATTACCTCACTATACTTATTCAGGTGTCTATTTCTGATAGTTATCTGAAATGGCCTCCTGTGCAGAAGAGTGGACATATATATTTTATTTACTTGATGCTGTAAAATCATATATGATTCTCTCTCTTTTGAAGGCCTTTAGGACTAAGGAGACATTTTTATTGCACTTTGTTAAAATTCATTAATTGATGTAGTTACCTCATAAGGTCAGCACAATCACAATCACAAATTATAATTAGAAAAGCAATATTTCAATTACTCTTCTCTATTGATTTTATATTCATTTTCTATACTGGTATGAATTGGAAAGACAATTTACAATTTCCTATATGCATTTTCTACTCACTATCGACATTTCAAAAAGTAAACATAAGAAAATGTTTGCTTTGCATCCCGAAATCTGCTTCAAATAATTTATGTTAACTCTCAAATATGTATTGTGTGTAGATAGAGCTTGATTTAGAATAAGGTTTTGTATAGATTTTGAAGCACATGAAAACAAAAGCAATCCTATTTTTATTGTTTTATATTTGTATTATTGAAAATTACTTTCCGTAAGCATTCCCAGGATCACCTAAATATGTCATAATATAAAATTGCTACTATACTTTTAAATCGATTAAACAATATTTAAAAAAATTATTGTTAAACAAAGGTGGGCACCATTAATCGAAAAGTTAACTTTGATAACCGTTAATACCTTAGCTGAAAAGTTAACTTAGATAATCGTTAATAAGTTAATTCTTTAAAATGTAACAGAAGTTATCAATAAACCGGTAATGTTAATTTTTATTATAGAAAAGCAAAAGATCAGTTTTTGTTCTAAAACCACCTAAAACACCTTTAAAAAGTACCAAAGCTATCAAATCAATATTTTTTTGCCTTTTTAAGGGCTTTAGAAACCCAATACTATAGTTTATTTTTTTTGCTTTTTTCATAGTTTTGGCCTTTTTAGGGTTTTTAAAGGGTTTTAGAGCCAGAAAATGGTTTAAAAAAACTCCAATGTAACACAATATTAGTATTAAACTAAAAAAGTTTATTGATAAAGTGGCTGTAAAAAAAAGATTAACATGATATATACATAATTTAATGTTTCCTCTTCTTCTCATTCTCCATTTTGTTCATGAGATGTATGTTGCCCTTCATGAAAATTAGCATGTCAAAGTTTTCATCAGACAGGAACGATCTCTTGACCCTCAAGATGTCCTTGCCCATAGAAAACAAATGCTCCACTGCAGCACTGGCGGGGATGGCTGTGTTGAACTTGAACAAGTCCACCAACTCTTGCTCACCTAAGAAGGCAGCATCTATCTGCAAGTCCTTGGAATTGTTCTCCAGCCAGGTCTTGACCAAATTCTGAGCCTTGTCCTTGAGTGACTTGTGGATTCTGCTGCTCTCTCTTGGCTGGGTGATGCCACTGAAGAAGTCACCCTACTCCTCTTCATTGTTGCTGATCTCCAAAGTTAACTTAAAAGTTAAATTGTTAATGAAAATGTTAACCTTGTGAATTAAGAATTAACGAATTAATAGTTTGGTGCCCAGGTTTGATGTTAAGTAATATTAGACAAAGATTTGTCTGGTGATTTTCATTGTTATGTACTTTGGAGATATGGGAAGCATGGGTAATTGGTTAAAGAGAGCACTCAGGCAGTTTGAGTCAGTAGTTCATATCTATTCATTGGTACTACTCTAGGCACATGGACGTAAAACACATTTTTAGGAAAATTAGTTTCCTTTAGATATACATACACTATATATGTAATAGTCCTGTAGTTAGCAGCAATACTTTATAATTAAAAAGTTAGTTGGTAATTTCCATGGCTGAGTTCAACTCCTATGCATGAAGCCAGAATGTGTAACCCAAGCATCTTTCATTCAAATCTACCAGTAATTTGTTATATGAAAGAGCTTTGTTTTTACAGAAAATAATATTATACCACTCTATGACATTTAACATTTAGAGGAAATATATTTTGTATGAACTGAAGTAGTTACTACCAGTTTCTAAACATTGATGCGCTGATAGATATTTTAATTTGAATATGATTAACAAGAATTTGTAAAAGGTGGGAAGGAGGCAATACATACAAGATTGATTATGCAAGTCTTTGGTGAGAAAATTGAATAAACTCCATTATATTACTGGTATTTTATTGATTCTCAAAGGATTTTGAACTTATATTATTGATGAATTGGGTTAAATACAAAATATCATGTTTGCCAAGTACTTTCTACTTGAACACTGATATCATTAGAAAATTGTCACTAATTAACCAAAACATTGAGGATATTTTTTCAAAGGTAGTTAGGGGGAAGAAAAGCACACAGAACTATAGCATGTGAGACTGGTGCAGCTGATGTACTTATATTACTATTAGCTAATGCTAGTAAGAACCAAGTAAACACAAAGGAATGCAAGTGTAAAGTGTCTAATACAAGAACTAGAAGGTGAGACACAGCAGTAGTGATAAGTGGAGGAGAAATGAGTATGTCATATGGACATATAAGGAAGGGTGTACTGTTAACAACTAGTTAAGAGTAGTTGGAACAAGTGTTGAATGGATTGAGAAGCTGATGAACATAGCCCTTTCTGAATGATAAAATAGTGCATATAAAACTTAGCCTATAACGATTATAATTGCCTTAAATTAATTAAGAGATGTATTTCAACTTATATAATGTACTTCTAGTAACTAAATGATTTGTAACTATCTTTATTTATTACAATTTCTTTTCAAAATAATGTTTTCCTGATTTTTAATTTTGATTTCAATTTGGAAATCGTAACAGATGATAAATTAATTTTTGTTAGAGAACACCAGGAACTTAACATACAATTATGAAACTTTTCTCTTTTATTTGTATTTCTTATTTTGCAATTTAGCTATCATTGACAACAGGTATCCAAGTAGCCAACCATTGAGTTTTGATAGTGAGACTTACTATAATGTGCCTAACCTGATGCAACAGTCCGTGTTTGTGAAGCTCTGTACATTTTTCAGCTGTTTTGAAAATTACATTACTCTACATTAATATAAACTGATGAATGATATATTAATACATATGCATGTGCACTCACAAACATGCATACATACATCCTCTTCCTCATCATCAATTCATGCTCATTTTCTATGCCAGGGTGGGTTGGATAGTAAGGTTTACAGGATCCAATGGATATAAGGACCATATCTTGCTCCAATGTCATGACATAACTCTTTCTTTAACTCTTTTACTTGTTTCAGTCATTTGACTACGGCTATGCTGGAGCAACACCTTTAGTCGAGCAAATCGACCCCAGGACTTATTCTTTGTAAGCCTAGTACTTATTCTATCAGTCTCTTTTGCCGAACCACTAAGTTACGGGGATGTAAACACACCAGCATCAGTTGTCAGGCGATGTTGGTGGGGATAAACACAGACACACAAACACACACACACACATATATACAAATACATTTATATGACGGGCTTCTTTCAGTTTCTGTCTACCAAATCCCCTCACAAGGCTTTGGTCGGCCCAAGGCTATAGTAGAAGACACTTGCCCAAGGTGCCATGCATTGGGACTGAATCCAGAACCATGTGGTTGATAAGCAAGCTACTTACCACACTTTCTAACACCACTTTAGACAATGTACTGGGTGCTATTTTCATAGTGTTAGCACAACTGAGGCTGCCATAAAATTTGAAAGACTAAAGAGCCTCTTGACTGTGAGGGAGATGACTTCATGCAAAGTGTTGAGAGATGCAAAGTGTTGGGAAGAACAAGAACAGATGCATTACTGTCAAGAAGATTCAGAGCTGCCTTGTATTATATAAGTGTGGCGCGAAGTGGATGGAGTGGTGGCAGAAAGATAAATATAGTAGTAATGAAGTGATAGAGCAAACCATCAAGATATGTTCAAGATGGTGAATAGAAGATAATATTGAGAAGAAGGATCAGAAAGGGTGGGTAAAGGCTGCAAGAATGTGTGTAGGGAGATTGAATGATATATAGAAATAGGAGTGGAAAGAGGTATGAATGAATAAGGGTGGAGATGGTTGATGATAAATAAAAGTGGGTAAGACTAGGGTCAGTAGATGGTGGATGTGGGGAGTGAGATCGATTGCTGGCAATACAGAAAATCTAATGATACATGATGTGAAGAGTTCTCCCTTCATTAATTACAGCAGCAGAATAATACATTAAATAAAAGAGTGATAGGGAGATGAGAAAAGAGTAGCAGGTGTGAACTTTAAAGGATATAATGGACAAGGGAACCAGTTTTGTGCATACAAATTATTCTTCGACAAAATCAATTTCAACATATATGCACACACACACACACACACACACACACACACACACACACACACACACACACACACACACATATATAACCCTAGATACTCCTAGATACCCACAGAAAAAAGTTCTCCTCTGTCCTCTTTGGCCTATACAGGGATGATACCCTAGCCATCTCTAGTGGGGCACGACACAGATTTAGGAAAGACTTAATCAGTACAATTGCCTTCATGGGCTTGAAGATCACCATAGAGACCAACCTCACACCAGTTGACTTCTTAGATGTCATGCTCAACCTGGGCTCCAGTACTTACAGGCCCTACTGCAGACAAGATGAGAGGCTGTCATACATAAACACAACATCCTACCACCCATAATACTCAAGAACCTGATAAAAGGTATCAGCGAGACGATTTTGAGCCTTTCCTCTAGCCAAGAAGCCTTCAAGGCTGCCAGCAGGTTTAGGTACCACATCTCCTACATGCCAGAACCCAACAATCCAACAGCTGTAGAAAGAAGTGCCGCAGAAATATGATTTGATTTACCCCCCACTCCCTTAGTACAATAACACCCGCAGATAGACTTTTCCTTAAATTAATAGATAAATTAATAGATAAGCATTTCATTAGCTCCCATAGGTATGGTCCCATATTCAACAGGCACAACGTTAGGGTCTCATTTAGCCTAACCATAATCCTAACATTAACAGCATTTAGTGCCTCTGGGACACAAGAAGACGTGCGTTGATCATGCAGGATCTGAAGCGGTTGCCCAGTAAGAGGCCGCTGTGAAACCAAAGGGGTCATATACCAAGCTGAGGTTCTAACACGACATGCCTTTAACACCAGCGGAAACAATAACAGCCACAGACATGAGAACATAGGCAGTAACACGGCCACCATAAATGGCAGCATCACTAACAACAACAGCAGTGACATCACCACCACCTTACCAATAACTTCCCTGACGTCCACAATGCCAGGCCTACTGGCCACTATAGTAGTAGTAGCAGAGGCAATGGATTCAGTTTCATCACTGGCTATAATGGCACCAGCAGCCGAACTGGCAGTAGTGATAGCACTACTGCCACCACCACTACATACTCCACCAGCACTAACAACAACGCCAACAGCCCCGACTCCATCAACAATGGCAGCAACTCCAGCAGCAGCGACAACAACAATACCAAAACCAGCAGTAATAATAACGACTGCACCACAGGCAACATGCACAAGGACAAGAATATGACTGGCACCAACACCACTCCCAGCGACGCCAACACCAGCACCAACAGCAGCAGCCCTAACTCCAACACTGACTACACCTCAAGCAGCATTAGTGGCAACAGTATCAGCGACAGCAGCAACAACAGTGTCAACAACAACAGCATCTACAACAGCAACAGGTGCAACAACATTACACGTCCACACAAGTATGCAGGATGTACTGGGAACTCTCTCAAACAACAAATTTCCAATCATCTGTCCTCCTTCGGAGTCTTGGAAAAGAAATACATGACATTGCTGGCCAACCATATCTAGCAAGTGAGACGAAGTGATTCCATACTCAATCACATGGAAAATACTCAAGAACCCAGGCCCCTACATCAACAAGATGAAATGGTGCAAGTTATGCATTGCCAAATGCATGAGGATCCTTAAAGACTCACTTGTGCCACGGGGCATCCTGAATTCCAGGATGGAGACTCTCAGATTATGCCTGTATTCTAGAAAATTCCTGCCGGCTTTTTGTTGGAATCTGCATGGTGGTACCACAGCCAGAAACCAATAGCCAAGATTAAAGGGAGACAATTGTTTACTTTCGTGGTGCTTTGGTGACAGTAAGATGGCAGTGCAGCCAAAGATTGGTGGGCAATGGCAAAGGGAGATAATCACCTATGGTTTTACCCTGAAAACAAGGCTTTTCCCCCTCTGTATTTTAAAGAGGTCTCAGGCCAGCAGTGTTTGGGGTCTGGTGATATGCCATAAGGCTAAACCCATCACGAGCAAGAAACCCAAGGTAACCTCATAAATCAGCCTACCCCATTATAATATATATATATTCATATATATATATATAAATGACAAATATCAAAGAATGGACTTACCAAATCATTTTAAGACTTCATTTACTATCACTTCATCTTTACTCAATATAATCAATCTTGCGTAATGCTGTAATAATTCCAGCCACTACTGATTAATGTTTGGCATTAGGAAAGGCATCTGTCTGTAGAAACCATGTCAAGGCAGTCAATTGTACTTAGCACAATCCTCTGGCTCATCAGCTCCTGTCAAGCCATCCAATCCATGCCAGCATGGAAAACAGAAGTTAAATTTTGATGATGAGGGTTATATACCCAAACTCACTGCATATGACACACTTTTACATGCTTTTCATCTATCAAACTCCATTCACAATATATTATATAGCCTGAAATATAATAGAATAGCACTATGCAATAAGATCAAACCTGACATCAGAAGTAATACAGCTTTATCTTTGAAACATGCAACTGTTGTCTGAAGGGGTTTCTTTTTTTTTAGTGTTTTTCAGAATACACTTTACTTTAGCAGCATATACTTATATATAATCTCTACATTAATAATATTTTTTAATTTAGTCACAAGGTCAGCAGTTTTGCGGGGAAAGTGTTAGTTGATTAAACCAACTCCTTGTACTTAATACTTGACTGCTACTTTATTTTATTGACCCCTGGAAAGTGAAAGGCAAAGTTTAACTCAGCAGGATTTGAACTCAGAATGTAAAGGACAATAACTGTCATCCAATTTCAATATGGTGTGGGAATCTTGTGTTAATTTGATGAACAAGATAGAGAACTACAAAAGAGTTAAAGAATAGATTAAAAAAAAAAAGAATAAGGCATATGTTCCAATGAGATGAGGAGAGTGAGGTTTAAGTGTTCACAGATTGGAGAAGTGACAAAGATGAAGTTAATAAAAAAAATAATAAAATATTGCTTATATTCCATGCAAAAATGTAGGTGGCATCAACAATTCTGCTTGCTGATAGAGTTTACTCTGGAGATTGTCATCGATTGAAGAAGTATAATATTCTTCATAACCTTCTAAATTGAGGGAGGAGAATTTTCCTCTAAAGAATGCTGTTAATGACATCTATTAAAACTTAATATATAATTTTCCTTTCCCCGTCTCTTTTATAAATCTCAAGCATTATTACTCTTTAAGACTTATTTTATCAATATTTGTAAACTTGGTGTGAACTGTAAAAAAAAATTTATTCTCATCCTACATAACTTTAATAAGTAATGCAATCTATAAATAAGGGAAAATAGGCAATTATATAGTTGTAGCTTACTTTTCAACTATGCTAACACAATTCAGAAAACAAAAATATCTTTGCGAGGAAAAAAATTTTTAACTTTACAAGAGACTACTTAAAAATAACTGTCAATGGAAATTAAAAAGAGGTAATAAAATTTCATTGACAAGGAATAAAAATAAATTTTAAATTAGAAAAAAATGAAAGCACAACATAAATAACAAAACTCACAAACTCTAAACTATATAGTGAGAATCATACATAAATGAATGCTTGTTCCTGAGCTAATAACAAATTGCTTAAAATGTCTGATTACATTTACAGTTAATATTCAGAACAACATATGGTTCAGCTGACCTCATCAGCTAGTTATTTTTTCTTACTACCACTTTACACACATACTCCATACACATACACAGACACACACACACACACACACACACACACACACATGTATATATGTATACATAGCAAGAAAGAGAGTAATAATCAGTTCTCAAAATTTTTTAACACTTTCCAGATTAAAAAAAATATATATTTCTTATCAATTTGCATAACATCTGAAATGAAAATATTTATACAAATCAGAATGATTCAGGAAAATGTTTAAATACACATGAGAAATCAAGTGATACATAAAAAAATACTTAACTAACTAAATGAATCCTTAAATTAATAAATACAGCCATTCTGTTCAGAATTTTGAGGGACAATATCATCATCATCATCATTGAACTCACTATTACATCCAAAATAAACATCATCACGAAAGATATTTCTATTTTATTGCATTTGACTTCATTTTAAAACTATTGAATCAAAGTAAAGATAAGAGTGCTAACTGCACCAAATTCAGCACTCAAGTAGAAATATGGACAAACATGTGCTGAATTCCATCAAGTGAGTTTATTTTCACCTTTAACAATGTATTTATTATCTTTTTTGTTTTTTAAATAATTTGTTTCACTTATGTGTGCATATGTGTGCTTGTGAACAGATCTGTGTGAGAATAGAAATATTTTATTTTCTATTTTTCTTGTACTAAAGCAGCACTATCAATAGTGTTTAACTGCTAAATATTATTCAAAATTTTAGATTTCTTATATATTTCCTATGAATAGTGTTTAACTGCTGAATATTACTTCAAATTTTAGGCAGCAAAACAGTTATTGAAAAGGAAAAGGAAAAATAAAAATTAAACACTAACATGTTGAAACTAAATTTCCATATATTAAATATGGGATTTGATTATTTTTCCATGTCTTTTCTTTTTCTTTTATTTCATATCTTCTATATAATAAATTACCAATATTCTTAATTATTTGAGCAGGTTTGTTAAAATACAAAATATGATTTTCTTATATATGTAATGACCTTCAGGTTCAGGTACAGAATTCATGGCCATGAATTAAAATGGTATCGTCACTGTAGTGTTGTCCTAGTGGGCAATGTACATGACTATTATTTCAATTTAGTTGTCTGGTAACTGTTACTACTTCTACTTCAAATCAGAAGAGTTAACAGAGATGAATATGTAAATGTAATAACAATTGCTCCAGTAACATCTTTCTTTGTGGAAATCATTCTAGTTATCCTAGCAATAAAGGTAAATTCTAGCATAAAAGGTAAATATCAAACAATATTAAAATCTTTGTAGACTAGTGAACATTGAATGAGTTTCATCACTATTTAAATTTGTTGTGTGTGGCTGTTACAGCAAAAATTAAAGTAGTGAACTGTCCTTAAAATTTTAGACAGAACACAGCATGGTATTTGTTTTGAATCTTTGCTTTCAGAGTTCAAACGTCATCTATATTAAGTTTGCCTTTCATCCTTTTTTTTTTGTGGTGGTAGTGGGGTTGGGGGTTAATAGAAAATTGCTCTAATCCAGGCTGATTGACTGGCAGATGATATGATCTTCAGACAAGATAATATGTTGTATCTGATCGAGCTCTTTGCATTTGGACAGTAGTGTTGTGATAACATAACCACTGCTAAGCTGTGTTGGTCTTTACCTTATCTTTCTCTTTGAAAACATTGATGGCATAGAGAGAGGAGACTTGCATGCATGAACAACTATCAATATTCCGCAAAATAAACCTTGTCCAGGTCTGCACATACAAGTGCAGATACTACATCAACCCTTTTGGACAGAAAGCAGAAGACAAACAAAAATTATAGATTTCCTTCACCCACAATTTCTAGGATGTTCATAGGAGTAGAATCCTCAAGCACCCCTCCTCCATATGGTCCTCTCTGAAGTAACCTTCATTAAACTTTCTGGCTGGATTTCTAAGCATGACCAATTGAGACAATGGATATCATTAAGCTGTGACGTTGTTAGTTTACTCCTAGGTCTCCTGCTAGTTGGCTAGGCTTGTAAAATCTATTTTGCAATTCTTTCCTGTAACCTTCTAGGTCTTCTGCTGGTTGGCTCACGTTGCTATTCTTCCCTGCAACCTTCTATTCATATGTTCATGGCACCAGAGTTCTCTCAATATGGGAGAAGTAGCCCCTGATCTCCAAGCTACCCACTCTGCTAGTTTTTGTTACTCAGCGATTGAGTTACAAAAGCTAAAAGATATTAAATCAATTCAGAGACATAGTCCTCTTAAAAACAGTAGCTATGTATGGTAAACTTAAGTTATTATTAAATATCTAATTAGAAAATACTTGTGCAGTGAACTAAAGATATCATTGAATGACTAATAATATTTTTGGTTTTCTACAGGATAATATTTTAGTCATGTGATTCCATAGGCAAGCAAAGCTTTCACTGTACTTGTGAAAGAATTCATGGGAATATCATTGAGTGAATCAAAAAGATTATACATTGGCTGGTACGAGGTAATAAAAATGTTTGCAAATTGAACAATGCAGAAATATCATCTCGATGAAAAACAATAGATAAATTAGTATTTATAGATCATACAAGAAAATGCAAAAAGCAAAATTTAAGAGATGCAGTTAGAATGATATTAAATCAAATTTTGAGCTGTCTTTCATATATGCCAGAAATATGAAACGTTTTTTTTTTTTAAATACAAAAGCTTCATTGATTAAATAACTTAATATTAACTTGAAAAATTTCTGATTTACTCAATGCTCTACAACTAAGGATTTCGCAATTAATTTCAATTAAAAAAGTGACGTATTTGTAACTTGTATGCAGGCATAGTTACTGAAACTTGACAGAATCATTGCTATTGGTTTGATTCTACAGTATTGCATCTTGGACAATTAACTTCTACTACAGCATCGAATTGACCAAGTTTTTTATGAGTCTGAGTCTGCAAATACAATATCAAAAATATAAGTCCTTTCTGTGAGTGGATATATATAGATATATATTCTTTTACTTGTTTAAGTCATTTGACTGCCACCATGCTGGAGCACCACCTTTAGTCAGGTAAATCGACTCCAGGACTTATTCTTTGTAAGCTTAGTACTTATTCTATCAGTCTCTTTTGCTGAACCACTAAGTTATAGGGACGTAAACATCGGTTGTTGAGCGATAGTGGGGGGACAAGCACAGTCACACAAGCATACACACACATAAACACACACACACACACATATATATATATATGACGGGCTTCTTTCAATTTCTGTCTACCAAATCCACTCACAGGGCTTTGGTCATGCCGAGGCTATAATAGAAGACACTTGCCCAAGGTGCCATGCAGTGGGGCTGAACCAAAAACCATGTGGTTGGTAAACAAGCTACATACCACACAGCAACTCCTGCACTTATATATATATATATATATATATATATACCATCATCATCATCATCATTTAACGTCCGCTTTCCATGCTAGCATGGGTTTGACGATTTAACTGAGGACTGGTGAATCAGATGGCTGCACCAGGCTCCAATCTGATCTGGCAGAGTTTCTACAGTTGGATGCCCTTCCTGACGCCAACCACTCTGAGTGTGTAGTGGGTGCTTTTACATGCCACCGGCTCAAGGGCCAGTCAGGTGGTACTGGCAACGGCCACGCTCAAATGGTGTTGTTTACATGTCACCTGTACAGGAGCCAGTCCAACGGCACTGGCAATGACCTCGCTGGAATATTTTTTCATGTGCCACCAGCACAAGTGCCATAAGGCAAGCTGGTAACGATCATGTTCGAATGGTGCTATTTATGTGCCACCAGAACTGAAGCCAGTCAGTTGCTCTGGCAACGATCATGCTCGTATGGTACACTTAGCGCCCCACTAGCATGGATGCCAGTCATCAAATTTTATTTCGATTTTGATTTCAATTGCTTCAACAGGTCTTTGCAAGCAGAGTTTAGGGTCCAATGAAGGAAAATTACACATAAGTGGGCTGGTTACACCCCTGGCACAGGCCACTGGTTATGGTCTCACTTGGCTTGCCAGGTCTTCTCAAGCACAGCATATTTCCAAAGGTCTCGGTCACAAGTCATTGCATCGGTGAGGCCCAATGTTCGAAGGTCGTGCCTCACCACCTCATCCCAGGTCTTCCTGGGTCTACCTCTTCCACAGGTTCCCTCAACTGCTAGGGTGTGGCACTTTTTCACACAGCTATCCTCATTCATTCTTGCCACATGACCATACCAGCGCAATTATCTCTCTTGCACACCACATCTGATGCTTCTTAGGTCCAACTTTTCTCTCAAGGTACTTACACTCTGTTGAGTCTGCACACTGACGTTACACATCCATCAGAGCATACTGGCGTCATTCCTTGCGAGCTTACGCATGTCCTCAGCAGTCACAGCCCATTTTCACTGCTATGTAGCATAGCTGTTCGTACACATGCATCATACAGTCTGGCTTTTACTCTGAGTGAGAGGCCCTTTGTCACCAGCAGAGGTAAGAGCTCTCTGAACTTTGCCCAGGCTATTCTTATTCTAGCAGCTACACTTTCAGCACGCCCTCCCCCACTACTAACTTGGTCACCCATATAGCGGAAGCTATCAACCACTTCTAGGTTTTCACCCTGGAATGTGGCAGAAGTTGTTTTTTTCATATTTACAGTGTTTATAGCTCCTAAACATCTGCCACATACAAAAACTAACTTCCTAGTTAACCTGTCTTTGATATTGCTGCACCTCTTATGTGTCCATAGCTTGCACTGGGTACATCTTATAAAGTTTCTACCTACACCTTTTCTACAGATCGAGCAGGGTCATCTACCTGAAAGGGTTTGTGTTTTGTCTACCTTCCTACTTATTAGGATTATGGTTTTAGCTAGGTTGACTCTAAGGCCCTTTGACCCCCTTTGATTCTATACACCTGGAACTTCTCTAGTTCTGATAGTGACTCAGCAATGAGTGCAAGGTCATTGGCATAGAGGAGCTCCCAGGGGCATCCTGTCTTGAATTCCTCTGTTATCGCCTGGAGGACTATGATAAATAGGAGGGGACTGAGGACAGAACCTTGGTGGACCCCTACCTCTACCCGGAATTCTTCACTGTACTCATTGCCAACCTTCACCTTACTGACAGCGTCTCTGTACATGGCTTGCACAGCTCTCACTAACCATTCTTCTATCCCTAGTTTCCTCATTGACCACCAGATAAGGGATCAGGGGACCCTGTCAAAGGCTTTCTCCATGCCAATGAAAGCCAGGTATAGAGGCTTATCTTTGGCTAGGTATTTCTCCTGCAGCTCTCTTACCAGAAATATAGCATCAGTGGTGCTTTTCCCTGGCATGAACCCAAACTGCATCTCATCTAAACTGACTCACTTCCTAATTAGTTGGGCTATGACCCTCTCTGTGACTTTCATTACCTGATCTAACAACTTGATACCTCTGTAATTATTTGTATCTAAAGCGTCACCTTTACCTCTATAACAGTTGACTATGGTGCTGCTACACCAGTCATTGGGTATTGCTCCTTCGTGTATCACCTTGTTAACAATGCAGGTGACTAGGCTATAGCCAACACTGCCAGATATTTTGAGCATCTCTGCAGTGATTCCTGATGGGCCGGGGACTTTCCCTGTCTTCATACTCTTAATTGCTTTATCTACCATGGTGCTGTCAACTCGGATAGCTGGTCTCTGTGTATGTATATGCATATCATCATCATCATTTAACGTCCCTTTTCGAGACTGGCATGGGTTGGACGGTTTGCCAGGGGCCAACAAGCCAGGGGCTACGTCTAGCACCTCATGGGAGCATGGTTTTAATGACTGGATGTCATTCCTAACACCATTACTTTACAGCGTGGATTGAGTGGTTTGACGTGGCACAACACAGTAGCAGTTTCAACAGTCCAAGTTGACTGGGAACCTAAAGCCAGCCCTGTATGCATATATATATATATATATATATATATATATAGCAAAGATACCCAGTGTTGCTTGGGATTAATAATGGCATAGTTTGTACATATGTATTACAGTTATGTTGAAACAGTTGATATGGGAAAGTGCAGCATTAATGACAAAACATTTGTGGAGTAAATTTTAAAGCTTTACATAAACAACAGTTTGGGTTTAGGACACCAGTTTGGACAGAATTATCATTTTCTTAAGGATAGAATAAATCATATCTGAAACAGCTCCAGGTTTTGTAAAGAACGAATTCGTGCGTGGTCTGTTTCTGAGAGCTATTCTACTGGACCTCTGTGAAATCTGTTGAGTTAAACGTTTTTATGATTCAGAATTAAATGCTGCAGCATACCTTTGCTGATCTTGAGAAAGTTTCATCACCCTTCTCTCTTGAAATTCCATCTGACGTGCTGCAGCATGCTTTGCTGATCTCGAGAAAGTCTCATCTCCGTTTTGTATTGAGACTCCATCTGGCATGCTGCAGCATGCTTTTGCTGATCTTGAGAAAGTCCTATGTCCCTTATCTCTTGAAACTCTCGCCTTCGGTTTTCTGCATTCCTTCTTGCTTTATCGGTATTACTGGAGAGATTACATTTTTTCTTTGGTGGTATATTTTTCAATATTTTAAATCAAAAATTATGAACATAGAAAAAACATACATTAATCTCTAATTTTGTAAGCAGTTGTATGCATGTAGAATGTCTGTATTTTGTATGCAGTGTAAAGTAACCAAATATAAGCAAATTGTAACTACCTTGCAACCTTACAACTGCTGCGATAATTATGAACTGTTAATTGAATGGTAGATGTGTATTTTGATATACCTTGGACTTGCCACCTAATTGTTTTTTGTCAAGAATTTCACTTTCAGTCGTTCTCGTAACATTTGTATATGTATGTGTAGATATATGTGTGTGTGTTTAATAATGTACATAACGAATGCACAAACACACATACTCACAGACACATACACGTTTATATACAGAATGTGATGATACACGCACATACACTCTCATTTGTGAGAGTGTATGTGTTACATATAGTAGTAAGAGAGACATACACAGGCATACATTCACGCATGTCAGTGGTCACATATGTGTATGTATGTGCAGATGTGTGTGTATGTTGAATAATGTACCTAACGCAGAAACACACTCACACACTCAGACATGTACACTCATACACTGACAGCCACATACACACTCACATACAAAATGTGATGTCGTTGTCATGTTATAAAATATCCTTACAACAGTTGACTATAGAAAAATTACTTCTATTAAAGGTTATATCGTTTTAATGGTAATGAAAAAATTACATTTTGACACTCGTAGGATGCGATACCTTGTAAAATTTGATTTGATTTGGCAGAGCTGTTTGAGAATACATTAGGAACAGACAGAAAGATAGACAGTCAAAGAATTCTATATATATATATAGATGACAATAGTAAATGAGTTGCATGTGTTATTTTATATATCAATACAGTAATGGCAATTATATTATGCACAAAACATTGGTTGGCATGGAGCTGTAATGAAAGAGAATTTTCCAACGTGCTGGACAGTGGGACTGAACCCAAGGTGACATGGTTGGAAAGCAAGCTTCTCAACCACACAGCCATGCCTATAAAGGAGACATACATTTTGGATAATATACTCCCTGATACAATATGTTTAACAAAAAGATGGGATGTTTACAGCAAAAAGACCTTTGATTTTAATATTTACTCAACCAATGCAACAACTAACAAAGCTACACTATACAAGGTATTCCAGAATGAACTATCTGTTTTTAAAACAATTGACAAAAATTGTAAAATTATAAACAAAATTCAAAATTTATACACTTTTAACACATATTAAACATGATAAACATAAATAAAAGAGAGTTTAAAAACGAAATTATACATTAATCTCTATTTTTGTAAGCAATTGTATGTCTTTATTTTTGTATGCAGTGTAAATGAACCAAATATAAGCAAATTGACCAAATAGAAACACATGTATGAACTGCTAAGTTAATGGTAAATGCCACAATGATTATTATCGATAAATTTCTTATATATATATATATATATATATATAGATACATGTATTAAATGTTAATTTAAGAGTTAATATGTAACTGTAAATACCTTGCAACTTTGCAACTACTGCGAGAATTATTAACTAGTAATTGAATGGTAAATGTGTAAAATAAGATGATCTTATTTTACTTCTAATGTGATAACATTAGAAGTAAAATTGAAAGAATAAAAGTGAAACGATATATCACACAAGTTGAGTGACTGATTCAGCACCTATGTTTGTGTTCCTCATTCTAAAATAATAAAAACTTTAGTATACATCCAAAATGGGACTTCGTCCATGTGTGTCCACCTGCATATATGTGCAGGTGTCTGTGTGTGTAAGGGGGCATAGTGCACAAGAAAAGCATTTCTGGAATTGTACTCATAAACATTCTATTAAAATAAGATATCTTTATATGCCATGTTTGCAATTCTCCATATAAATAATAGGAAAGTGTGTATCAAATAAAATTAAAATCCTGTTTGAGCGACTGATCGATAAAGTTGGTAAAGTTTTAACATTTTTGGTAACAACATATTCTCTCTTCTAATTAAATATTTGAAAAGAGAGAAAATGCCACCCTCTCTTTTGCAAGAGAAATTAATTTTAGCAGTAAGCATTAAAACTCTTGTTTTATTATCACAATTAAAAAGAGTTTATCTTTACTTTAAAAAACAAAGATATAGGTATGACAGAGAATTATTCAATATTGTGTTTGCTTCTATCAGAATCATTTACATTTAAAGCAAGAAAGCGAAACTTATGTATACAGCATGTATGTAAAACCTATTTCTGTTTACTTTCTGTTCACTCACATAAGCTGTAGAAGCTGTTGTGTGCGCGCACACACAATCACAGCAATTTTCAAAACATTTTAGACAACGGGATGGGGAGGTGATGGGTGCATGGATCAATTTTGGAGTTTTTCATTGAAAAGTTGAAATAAAAAATTGCTTTTTCCATATTCTTAATCTCTGTATTTTTCCACAAAAATTGAAAAAAATTGAAAAAATGTTAAAAGTTTTAAATTAGGCGGAGGGGGAATTTAAAATTTTGAAAACATGATTTTTTGCATATTCAGAATCTCCGTCATCGAAAATAGAGGAATCCACTGAATAGAAAAAATTGCAAGGCTCGTATAGGAGGACTAGTGCTTCCTATATGGGCAAGGGCCAAACTTTGACTCCACTAGAACCTTCCCCGAGTAATGAAAAACCTTCATGCCAAATTTGGTACAGATTGATCCAACAGTTTGGCCGTGCATAGAGGAAAAACACACACACACACACAGTGAATTTTATATAGACTAGCCTAAGTACTCGGCGTTGCTCGGAAGTTTAAAGAATGTTAAAGGAAATGAATATATTTATTCTGATAAAAAATATATTTTCAGAAAAATTCTATCAGATGACAGGAGTATAGATGAAGTTATTAAAACAAATCCTGAAATCAATCAGAGTTTAATTTTGTAGAACTTCTAAATATACAATATTTTCAATGTGTCCTTTAATTGCTGTACAAATATGCCCATGGGCATATAGCATAGTGGACAAGAGGGCAGGCTACTAACCCCAAGATTCCGAGTTCGATTCCAGTGACCTCAATAATAATAATAATAATAACAACATCAAAAAATACCTTAGGAATGAAAACCCACGTTCGAAATTTCCCCAAGACACCTGATGAAGGCTGGAGGGCACATCAGCTGAAACGTTGTGTTAACAACAGACAAGATGAGGACAAATATCCGTCAAATGTAAATAATGTACGTAATTCCTTATCTCTTAAATACAGTACTGTAATGAGATTGCAGTTAACATATTAATTCCTACTTATAAAAGGTGAATTTCATCTGTAGATTAACAATTGCAAGGTTCTTGCTGAACATTTTCTAGAAGGCAATTTGGTTTACAGCATAACCACAGCACAACAAAGTGTTACTGTTCTCTCAAACATGGAACAATTAGAAGGTCATAGATCACACAAAGTTTTTCATAGCCTTTGACAAAGTCTGATACAACAGATTGCAACAAGAAAAAAATCTAAGGAGATATGTGAGCAATGACTATGGTGACTTAAAAGCTTCAAAAACAAGAGATCCATCAAGCAAACAGAGCAGTAAACTTTAGGGAAGTCTACTGATCTGTTACCTATTATGGTATAATTTCAACAATGCATCAAAACTTAGCCAGCTTCTCTTTTTTCATAGATGATATGGTAGATGTCCATAAAAATAAACAGTATCTCTATCTGGATGACTCCGCTCTATACCAGTTAAATACTCAAATGATTGTGATATTGCAGCCAAATTAAATTGATACTATGTCTTGATGAAAGTTAGAAAGTATATGAAAGGGAAATTTTAAAATCTTATAAACAAAAAGATATTCCTCAAACATTGAGCTGTAATCTGGAAATTGTAAAGTTACTAGAGAAGCTTGAAATCCTGGGCACATAAGCAGCAAACTGGTATGGATAGAGTTTATCCCCACCAGGGTTGCCCACATAATTTGAGCCCTATAGAAAATCACAAACAAGTAGAGCATAGAAGGAAGTACAAAATCAAAGCTTCACTTGTCTATTCTGACTCAATGCTCCAGTCAAATGTATGCAATTTAAAAGAAATAAGCTGAGGATTCTACAAACTTACCATGAACAACTTGCATTAAAAAAAAATGGAGGCTGCTGTAACAACAGTACTATATAAAATGGATACAAGAAGCATACCTTGAAACTTATTCTGCAACAAGACAGATATTTGTACAAGAACTAGTATTTTTATCTATACATCAACACCTCATTCCTGATGTCAAGGCTACATATTGAATAGGAACTTTCTGAACTTACCTATTAATACATAAAAGTCAAACTTTTCTTGACAAATATATATTATATCTAAATTAAGGGATGATATTACTAAATGCTGTACAGAAAATATAGAATTCTAATGAATTGAAATTTCTCTCTAAGAGTAAGAAAAAATAAAATTGCAGCAATTGTTAGGAGCTCTTATGGGAAAGGAGACATAATTTCGATAAGAAATTTCTTATCAAAATTATGTCTCCTTTCCTTCAAGAGCTCCTAACAATTGCTGCAATTTCATTTTTTCTTTGTTGATGTGCCTCAACACATCATTTTTATATTTTGTTATAAAGTGCAGTATTTATTATAAAGCATAGTTTCCTATTACAAAACAGAATGAGGATAAGTATTAGAAAGAAAACAAATGAAAATTCATTTGCTATGCAGTGGGGGTTCTCATGAAACTATACTGTGATATCCAAAAATGAGCTTGTTCTAACCTGGAGTTGATACTCTACTTCAGGCTGCAGAACTAAGTAATGATGCATTTAGTCATAGTGGATGTATATGCTAGCCTACACATCTGATTCAGACAGTAGATGTACACTCATGACTCATTGGACTGATGTAAGAAGATGTAAAATCATGATTTACAAACCAAAGTAAAAAACTGAAAACTTTCAAAGAAAGCACATGAATATGACTCAGAGGGATACGTTCATGAATTGATGTTATCAAATTATTTTTAAGAGGCCACAGATTTAATCTAAATCAAGACAAATTTGTATTCATAAATGGTAGTAAAAATTGAAAGCTTTGAATATTTAATAACTTGCATTCATATTTTTTTTTATCCAGTGATTTGTATCACAAAAGAAAATCCATCAGCTTAGACACACATACTAAGATACAATTTTTTTTTCCTCTTAACATGCTTAATTCAGTAATTTACTGTTTTGTGTTGAAATTCTACCAATATTGAAATGCTTTCATTCTTTCATGATTTATAATTGCACTGGTAATATATTTGAATTTATTTAATTGTCAGTGCTTTTCTAACATAAAAATTTGTCTCAAGCATATGCAAAAGAAATCATATCTGACAAGAGATAAATTTATGTTAGATTTCCTAATATTAATCAGGTGAAAGGCACAATTGCTTTTCAATAACTTTCTCTTTTAGTTAAGTCTAAGCAGACAGTACACATTGCTTTTGCAGGTTCCCTCTCATATTGATGAGATTGATGCAGCTGAAGTAATAATAGGAGAAAGAAGGTACAATGTATCAGTGGTATAGCAATTGTGGTTAATTATAGAAGGATCAGAGCTAGAACTGTAAGCTATGATCCAGTTAAATTTACTGTTGCATTTCAATAAGCACACTTACTTGGCAAGTTGACCACTTTAAACAGCGTATTGCCATGCAGTGATCATGAATAAACATGTTTTGTAAAATGAGGACAAACTGTTCATTGCAGGAATGATGAATTATTTGGAGATTACTTATCAGCATGATTTATCATTATTCAGTATTTTAGATTAAAAAAGAAAGAAGAAAAACTTGAAAATTTATGTAAATGGAAATTGCTGAAAGTTTAAACTGAAATCAAAAGTAGAAATGTGAACTTGACTTTCTTTTCTTGTAGCTTTAAAACCTACTTATTTGTACAAAACTGACATCTTCACTCTAATCTGCTTATATTTTGCATAACAGAAAGTAATTTTAGAAGTATGTTCTAGTTTCTCAGAAGTAAATGTTTCTTCTCTCAGAAGTCAGTAATATTGATTTCTATTAATTGGATAGGATGGAAAGTATATTGAAAATATCTGAATAACAAAGGCTTGTAGTGAGGTAACAACAAAAGGAAACCCTGAGTGTGAGATGAACTCTTAAACTAAAGTTGAAACACAAAACTAGATACTATTCCAAAGCAAGCACAGTTTTTAGACGTGCTGGTTGATCAATGACAAAACTATCTAAATTGAAAACTTTTGGACATTGCCAAAAACATGCTGGAGTTTTATACTTTTAAGATAGAAATATTTTTATAAGCTAAAATAAATTTATAGTTTGAATTTCTAATTGAAGTAATTAAAGTCACTGATTTGTGAGGCAATGCAACATGTACAGAAAGGAAACATCTGTAATAAAGTATGTATTAAAGAAAAAAAATATCTTCTCTACAAAAGCTTTATTATTCACTGAAGTACTTCATTGAATAAGTATACAATTACAGAGTGTCTAAGTAGATATTTGGTATAGTTGATGCAGCAGTATAGATATATAAAATACCCATAAAATCTTTGTCTGAATGCAGAAATTGCAAATAAAATTGCGTTTCTTTATTTTCTTTTAGCTGTATAAAATTTCAAAGGATGGTTGAGATGATGGAGAAATTGTTGGCATAATTTTTGCTTTGTTCACTTGATGCTCTGTGTGTGTGTGTGTGTGTGTGTGTGTGTGTGTGTGTGTGTGTGTGTGTGTGTGTGTGTGTGTGTGTGTGTGTGTGTATGTGTGTGTGTTGTAGTTTATTAGTATTGAATTTTTAATTTGTTTGAAAAACCTGCTGTTGCTATTCCTACCATTAATGTTACTGTTTGTATGAAGTATATGGGTGACATGATAAGAGTCCCATTGATGCTGCTAGTGTACATACATACTACTACTACGTTTCTTATTAAAGTTTTATTAAAGGGAGGTCCTACATCCATGGTCTTTGCAGGACCTCTGAGTCTGGTGAAACTGATTAATGTTCCTTTTGAATTGTTAGAAGTTAATGGTTGAAGAGACAGGCTGAAGACATGAGTGCAATATGGACCAGAAGAGAAGTATAAGTTGAGTGTACCTGAGTAGAAGCGAGATAAGACCAACCACCTTCAAGAAGCAGAGGCAGCATTAGTAATAGCAGAAAGAATAGCATGAGGAGTTGTTATGTATGTGGGTTAGTGCAGGGGTATGTTGTTGAATTACTTCATGTTGTTCATTTGAGAGGCCCATTTCTGGGGTGTAGTCTTGGATGTGTGAACATGTAGTAGGAGTATCATCCCAGATTTAGGAATGATAATCTGTAGTGGATCACTGAAATAGAGAGTTAGCAGTTGTTGCTGAATTGAACATTTTCTGGTCCTGGAGAGAAAACTTGTCCTTGAGATGTAGCATGTGCTGTATTGATTATGTTGCTTTCTACAAGAGAATTTTGATGTTAAAGCAGTATTGAGGATTCTGTGTGTATGCTATTCATGAGGGGAGCCTGTAAATTGATAATTTCATTTTGCTATGTGCAGAGATTGTTTCTTTACTGTTGAAAGAGATAAGGTTAGTGCTGTCAGATGCTGCTGCCAAATGTATTTCTAAAACATATTTAACTGAATTTCTTTTCCCATTGTAATACTTGTATCCTAATTGCAATCATTTGTTTTTTGTTTATGACTGTTGACATCCTAAGAAAAAAAAAAACATTAAAAATTAAGATAGTGACAGTAAATTGTAGTAATCAAGTCGATACCAAACTGCTAAACATTCATATTGATACAAACACAATATGTCCCTGGCTAAGAGATTTAACACAACAGTCAATTGGTATCATAAAGAAACACAATTTATTCTCTTTAAAGGTATACTTAAAACCTCTTCTTATTATTATTAAGGTAGTGGCTGGCAGAATCGTTACCATACCAGTCGAAATGCTTAGTGGCATTTTGCCTGCCATTATGTTCTGAGTTCAAATTCTAAGGTCAACTTTGCTTTCATCTATTTGGGGTTGATAAAATAAGTACCAGTTGAGAACTGAGGTCGATGTAATCGACTTACCCCCACTCCCAAAAGAATTCAGGCCTTGTGCCTATAACAGAAAGAGTTACTATTATTATTTCTCTATGCAAACTGAAAAGAAATTGGAATACAAGCTGTATATTGAGAAGAAAGTGTGTCTTATAATCGATATGTTATGTTCAAGAAAAGTAAAAGGAAACAGAAAAGTATCATATCAACTATGAAATTTCAGAGTCAATATAATAAAGTACAAGCCAAGTACTCGGGCTGATTTAATCAACTAACCCCTTCTCTTGTATGCAATAAAGAGTTAGTTGATGGGAGAATACTTGTCTAAAAGAAATCTTGGTTGGAAGTTGATTTTTTTGTATGCCAATCAAATGATAGGCTTGTTTTTTTTTCAACATTTTATTTCAGATTTGTTTTAAATTGATTTTACTGTTTGCCAAACCCCTGTGTGCATTGTTGTTTGCTCTTCAAAACAACAACCTCCATGTTGGGAAGAGACGGTGCTAGCCCCCAAATGTTTGGAAATACAAAGACAGATAAAAAAAAAAAAGCCCACCTCTCTGGAAACACAACAGTTAAACAGATACAGCTGCAAATGTTTATTGTTAAATGCAAAGATGTGGCATAAATATTTATTTAAATGACAAGAACAGATGAATTAAAAGAATAACAGCAACCAATCTTTTGTTAGCATTGATACTGGAAAGAGGTGCATGTCCTTATAGAGAAAATGAAATTTGAAAGTTCTTCAAAAGATGGATGAAATTGCTAAAGAAGTCAAACTGAAAAAAACAGTGAAAGAAATATTGTGTTTGTTGGGAGTGAAGTTAGAAAGTATATACTGAACCCTTCTCCTGCCCACCTAAAATGACAGAATGTTTTTGTTGATATCTGTGTCCTAAGAAAATAAAACATTAAAAATTAAGATAGTGACAGTAAATTGTAGTAATCAAGTCGATATCAAACTGCTAAACATTCATATCATACGAACACAATATGTCCCTGGCTAAGAGATTTAACAACAGTCAACTGGTATCATAAAGAAACACAATTTATTCCCTTTAAAGGTATACTTAAAACCTCTTCTTATTATTATTAAGGTAGTGGCTGGCAGAATCGTTACCATACCAGTCGAAATGCTTAGTGGCATTTTGCCCGCCATTATGTTCTGAGGGACCACATTACTTGTGATGAGAACCTCTTCACAGTTCAGTCAATGCCAAAGATAGCCATGTCAGAATTCAGACAACCCAACTTTCTGTGGCTAGAAGGAAAGGATTTATTAAAGCTGAAGATGATGGGAGTCATAGAGTATCTTGATAATGCCCAGTTGATAGCTCCTCACTCATTGGTTTGTTTTGTTTTACTAAAGTTTTTCATGTCATTTGATAAATTATGTTTGGATTTTAAAATGCTTCCATTTACATCTTGATTTCAAATCTATTTGAGGTTAACTTTTCTGTTCATCTTTCCAAATATACCACTCAAAAACTGAATTTGATGCAATAGGCTTTTCCATTTCACACTTTTTGTTTATATCAAATAATATTTCTATCATCATTAAGACTGATAGATTTGCAGAGTCATTAAAAAGTTGTACAAATTTGTTGTGACATTTGTTCTAGCTCTTTATATCCTGAGTTCAAATCTTACTGAGAACTTTATCTTTCATCCTTCTGGGGTAGATTATCCCTAATTATGATACACTAAATAATGGTACCCCACCCAAAAAATAGATTGTTTCACAGAAAAATGATAAAAATGTAACAATGTAATTTGTACAAATACATATAAAACGTTGTGTCAACCATAAGATTTTTTTTTTTTTAATTCATTCTATATAAAGCAAACTTAAGCCCTGTCTGCCAGCTGAGATTTTTCTGTAATCTGAAAGAAAATGAGGTTAAAAGGAATTAAAACGAAATGGCTTTGTGATCAAAATTTAAAGAAAAGATTTTTTTGTTTAATTTATTTCGATATATTATTTCAATATTTACAAAAAAAAAAAAAAAAATCTACAATCTTTCAGTAGAAATAGCATTTCCCTTTCATATTTTCAAAGTAGCATATCCTAACAAAGCAATAATCTTAGCTAAGAAATCAGATGTTTGTTCTAAAACTGACTAAAGGCTATGACAAAAATAATATCTTGTCTATAATTGCTGTTTCTAAATATATTCAACTTTAAAAAGTAAAAAGCCATCAGTTTGACTAGGGAAATGGAAAATATATATTCTTTGCTGATTAAGATCTTTATCCTTGCTGCAAACATTGCCTGTAGAAACAAATCTTTATTCTAGGCCATTGTTTTCTATTAAAAAAGATCTTGAAATTTTTTGTTTCAGAAAAGGCTGTTTACACTTCATGTTTAAGAAAAATCAAAGTGAGAAAACCAAGGTCACACGGATTTAATTATAAAAACTTTACTGGACAAAAATAACTACAACTAATATAAAGTGCAATTTCTTATATAAAATTGAAATAAACATGAAATGTCTCTATCCAAAACATATTGTTCTGAAGCGCATTGTGTATAATACTGTATCAGGATATAATTAGATTTTTTATTTTATGTAGTGCAAAGAGCAAAATCTTCATCAGCATTTATTCATAGGAGTAATATCCATTAGGGAGCTAATGATTGGAATGCATGTTTGATATACTTTGTGAATCTTGGATATCTTGGAGTCTCATTATTCTAAGCTACCCTTCACACTTGTAAGGTTGAACTGGTTTTGGGGTGCATGGTTTATGCTAATTAAATATATTAATATTGTTTAATTGATTTCCTCCTCCTCATCATCATCATCCATTGTTTTAAATCTGAGTTTTGTCCCCTTTAACGTGGGTGGGGGTGGATATACCACAATTCCATAGCAACCACCCTTACACTATCTCACTATCTTGCCTAATTTTGGGCATCCTCCTTTTTCAACCCAACCCTCCCAATCTCCCCTCCACCTTTTCCTTGTTCTACCTTGCTTTTGCACTCCATTTACCTCAAACGCAACAACCCTCCTCAGAACATGCCCATACCACCTCACTCCATTCACCCTTGCCAACCATTACACTGATTCCTCTAACCCCAGCATTCCCATCAAATCCTCAGTCCTCCTCTTATCAAACATTTTCACTCCACACATTTCTCTTACCATTGCTTTCTCAGTCCTTCTCAAAATTACCATCTCTCTCTCCCTCAGATACCATGTCTCACTCCCATACAGCGTTGCAGCTCCTCCCACACAACTCTTATTGACACTTCATTTCATCTTTAATGAGAACCTTTTCCAATATATAACAACTCTCCACATTCCCTGAACTTCACCCAGCCAAGTCATGCTCTTGCTGTCACAGCTGCTACACATCCACCACGTCCCCCAGATAACAAAACCCTCTCACCATTTCCACCTCGTCGCATAATGTTTCCACTGGTTCTACCAGCCCTCTAGTTCCTATCTCACATCTTCTACAAGCAAACTCTCTCACCAGTCGTGGGGTCACTTTCTTCATTTTGTACATCTACCATGAATCCATTTCTCATATCTCGTACACAACACTGCATTTGCCATTACCCTTCTCACACATACACCACTTGGATCTGCATTACTCACTAACACTTCTCCTTCCACCCCACTCACCACCACCTTTGTCTTCCCAAGGTTTAATTTCAAACCCTTACTTTCAAATGCCTCCTTCCATTTCCAAAACTTCTCCCTCAATTCCTACATCGTCTCATTCATCAGAACATGGTCATCTGCATTCAGTACCTCCATTATCTATCCCTCTCTTGCAATTGCCATCACCACATCAAACACTATTGCAAACAACAACGGTAACAACACAGATCCCTTATGCACACCAACTTTCACTGCAAACTCCTCTGACAGCTCTGATTCAATTCTAACTCTTGTCTTTATCCCTTCATACAAACACATCACTGCCCTCACTATTACCTCTAGTACACCACTCTTCCTCAATGCCCACTCAATCACCTTCCTTAGAACCCTATCAAATGCCTTCTTCAGATCAACAAAGCACATGTACAACTCTTTCTCCTTATCTCGGTATTCCTCTTGAAGTCTCCTTATAATGAACACTGTCTCTATTGTCCCCTTTCCTGGCATAAAGCCAAATTGCATCTCGTCCACATCCACCCCTTTCTGAATTCTCCTCTCCAACACCCTTTCCACTATCTTCATCACATGCTCCAATAACTTCACTTCCCTGTATGCCCCACAACTCGTCGCGTCCTTCTTCCTCTTGAAGATCAGTACCACCACACTTAGTGTTCAATCATCTGGCATTCCTCTTCCATCCAGCACACTCTTGCAGAGCTCCATCATCACAACAATCCCTATCTCTCCACTTGCACTTATCATTTCCATACTTCTGATGGACCAGCTGCCTTTCCCATTTTCCTTTCCTTCATTGCTTCTACTATTTCTTCCTGACTAACCCTCTCCACTACAGTAACTTCCACCTTCTAATCCCATTCATTCTCCTCATTCATAATTTCCTCCATATGCTCCTTCCAAACTCTTCCCCTATCTTTCTCACTAAAATTTAACCTTCCATCACTCACTCTCATGCATCTTCCTCCCTCAACATCTCTTCCATCTTTTTTAATTGATTTAATAAACCTAAACACTATCTGAGCTCTCATCCAGCCTGCTCCACTTCTCCTCAGCCTCCTTCCTCATAGATCTTGCAACCACTCTCTTTGTATAATTCCTCATGTTATTATACCCTTGCTCAGTCCTATTATTACATAAAGCATTATGTGCCACCTTCTTCTTTGCTATCGCATCCCTCACTTCCTCGTTCTACCACCACGCATCTCCTTGATCTCTCCTACCTTTCATCCTACTGAACACTTCACATGTCTTTAGTACCTTTTCTCTGCGGTCCAGATCGTACGAAAGGTTGTTTAGGCGGGCTATTTAAGCTAGTCGTGTGCATACGTGCATATATATGTGTGTATACATCCGTATATGTAAGTATACTGTTTATATACATGTATTTGTATTTATGTACTTGAGTATATTCCACTGATGAAGGCAGAGCATTATTATTAATGCAAAGCCAGAAATCCAGGATTTGGAATTATCTTATTATTTTTACTGGTTTAATTGGTCTTCGTCTTCGCTACTCGTGCCATGCGGACATTTATTGTGGTTTTCATGTCAGGATTTGACTGCTTTTTTTTCAGCGTGGTGGTATCTCTTGATACCCTGTATTATAATTTTAAATAATTATTACCTTTGATGGTTTTTATTCCCATGCTGACCACTTGATAGGATCAATATTTTAAATATCGATCTTATCCTTATTTATATAAATATATATATATATATATATATATATATATATATATATATATAGTTTTAGGGAAAATAACCAATTTTCAAGAACTCATCGATGAAAATCCACTATCACATATAGAAAAATTAATAATTAAAAGCACAATAAATGAGTATAATATAAAGTAAAGTAAATATCATAAGATAAATATAATATAATATATTATATTATATTATATTATCTTATGATATTTACTTTACTTTATATTATACTCATTTATTGTGCTTTTAATTATTAATTTTTCTATATGTGATAGTGGATTTTCATCGATGAGTTCTTGAAAATTGGTTATTTTCCCTAAAACTATATATATTTTATATATACTTTATCTATAAGGCTCAATTTAATTTTAATTTTTTATAAATTGATTTTAATTGAGTTTTTTACCTGTAATTTTGGATTTTGTCCCTAATAATATTATTATTATATATATATATATATATATATATATATATATATATATATACATAATAGAATTATTTTACAAAAACAAAATAGAAACTACACATGGAAATGTAAGGGGAAAGTAAGAAGAAAAATAGGCTAAAATGCACATTGGTAATCAAAAAAAATAATGGCTTTTTATGAAAAGTACCGATAGATACATACAATTAGATGAACTGAGGTAGGGATAAAAGTAATAAAAGTCATTGTTGTGAATTGTTAAAGAGATTCAAAAAACATACCGGTTTCGTAAAGTTACTAATCATTGCTTTGAATGCACACCGATTACTGAACAGTATCAGATCTACTAGTCCCAGAGTAAAAAGATTATGTGTAAGAGAGGTAAGTAGTTCTGGATTTGGTGCAATTAGGGTAGATATAGATCTGTAATGTGAATGGTGTATATGGATGTATGGGGGTTAATGGTATTAATTGAAAGGTTAGTAGTGTTCTGTATTATGTTATGTGTTCATATTTAGTTATAGAAGATATTTATTGATGAAAGTTGCCTCTTTATTGATTCTTTGTTGTATTTAAGTGTTCTGTGAGCATTGAGAGAATTGAAAAATTAGGAAATTAGGATTAAGATTCCTCACACACCTTTCTATGTGTCCACTGTAGGGTAATTCTATTTTGTCTTTTTTTATGAAAGGCATACTACCACACTTTTTAATCCCAAATTCTATCCTGATATCCTTACTGAATATCTGTACTGTTGAAACCAAACCATCTATTCCATACTTCTTCTTCCCAAAGATCTTAAGTATAACAAGTGATTTAATTTTTTTCCAGTTTTCAAGGTATATCCTAATGTCACTTTCTGCAGTGTCTGTGTGCGGGATTTTGTATAAATCACAAACAGCAACAGGTGATAGACTTATTATTATTAAGGTGGTGAGCTGGCAGAATCAGTAACATGCTGGACAAAATGTTTAGCAGTATTTCACCTGTTGCTATGTTCTAAGTTCAACTTTGCCTTTCGTCCTTTCAGAGCTGATTAAGTAAGTACCAGTTGCTCACAGGGGTCAATGTAATCGACTTAATCACTTACCCCAAAATTGAGGTCTTGTGCTTCCAATAGAAATAATAATTATTAGTATTATTGTTGTTGTTTTTTCTTTCTTCAAATTTTCTTCCATTTCTTGCCGAGTGTTTTTCGTACACCTAGAGCAGAGAAGCTCATTGTATGCATTCCCAGTTTACACACACAAATTCACAGGTAAAATATGTATTTAAAAATGTTAATAAATAAATTCATAAATGAATGCTGTTTTCACATCGATAATGCTCTTCTCAGTACATGAGTTGTTCCAGTTAACATGATTTTTGGTACTTCCAGTAGGGATGGTAAGCCTGGTATCATTTTCAAATAGGTTTCAGTACCTTTTTTTTTATCATTCCTAGAGATCCTACAATCAGTGATACGGTAGTCGCCTTGAGATGCCACATTTATTCAATTTCTATTAGCAAGTCTTTATATTTACTGATTATTATTATTATTATTATTATTATTATTATTATTATTAAAGTGGTGAGCTGACAGAATTGTTAGCATGCTGGATGAAATGCTTAGCAGTATTTCACCTGTTGCTATGTTCTGAGTTCAAATTCTGCCAAAGTCAACTTTGCCTTTCATTCTTTCAAGGTCGATAAATTAAGAAACAGTGAATTGACTAGCCCCCTTGCCCCAAATTTCAAGCCTTGTTTCTCTGTAAGGATTATCATTATTATTATTATTATTAAAGCAGTGAGCTGGCAGAATCGTTAGCATGCTGGGCAAAATGGTTAGTAGCATTTCATCTGTTTTTATGTTCTGAATTCAAATTCTGCCAAGGTCAACTTTGCTTTTTATCCTTATGAGTTGATAAAATAAGTACCAGTTGAGCACTGGGGGTTGATGTAATCGATTAGCCCCTCCCCCAAAATTTCAGGCCTTATGCCTATAGTAAAAGGTATTATTTTTGTTGTTATTAACTGATTAATTAATTTATTAATTAATCCTTTGCTCAGTTTAATATAAGTAGGTGCCTCTGTTGCATTTAGCATAGATTACTTTCTTGCAAGTCAGGTGATTGGTTTAAGAATAACTTCCTTCTTTCCTCCCGCCAGTCTCAAAAGCCACATAAAGGCTTATGAGTGCTGCCTTTCTTTCTCTGAAAAACATTAGCCAAAAAATATCAAGTAAGTTCACTGAAATGGTATAGCAATTGGCTGTCATTTCCCTTCTTCATTTCATTCTTCTTTACATGTTTGGAGTCACAAAATTTATCTACTTATAGGATGTGTCCATTACTCTCTCAACTTCTATTTGAAGGTGAAAAACTATTTGGTTGATTGCTTTTCAAAGTATGCAAAATCCAAATCTAATAGGATTTCATTCATACTTTATAGCTTTTTGAAGATGATGCTGTCATTTATTTATTTGGAGTCAAGAAAATAAGTATTAGTAATCTACTGTAGCTAATTCTGTTAAAATAGTCTTTAGCCATTAAGATAGTTGAGCTTTTCATCTAGCTGAGTGAAAAACAAAAAAAAAAGACACTATAATGGTATAATGTCAAAATAAACTGTCACCAAATTTATTTTTGGCAACAGAATTTTTTATTGGTGGCTGAGTAATAGAATGGCAGAGACCATGTGCTACTATGTTCCAACTATAGATCCAATTAATATGAGTGGTCCTCTGTTAATACAACAGAACTGGAACTATATCAGACTAAATACACTATCCTACTTAGTTATTTCCTTTTAACTTCAGATTTTGAATCCTGATGAATTTGACTTATACGTTTCTACTGCTACTCAAGTATGAAAGTCTACCAAATACTGTAGTCATCTGCCCAATTCTTTTAATCATATTATTGTATCATCATCAGCAGCAGTTGTAGTTGTTGTAATTATCATTATAGTAATGGTGGTGATAGTAGGACTAGTAGTGTATCCAGTGAAAAACATATTAGCAAAATGATAAAATGAATGAAATTGATAAGAATTGTAAAACAAAAAGGAAATAATAAAAACGAAACAAAAATGGAATTGATTGAAACTGAATGTTTAATCAATTGATAAGCTAAGTTATACATTGGGACTTGGCTAACTGCCTCAGATTATATAGATTAAAACTAAAAGACTACAAGAAAGAAAGCATATAAATAAGGAAATGTGCATCTTTTAAAAATGTTAATCGCTTTATAGTAAAATCTAATTCTATTAAGCAAAAATATCTGCATCAGATGTATGAAAGAGCTACAAAGGCAACAAACTGAGCTTTCAAATGTTATATTCTGGTAAAGATGTAAAGGAGGTAGGGAAAAATATGATCCAAAGAAATTGATCTCATTTAACTATATTCTGAAAGCTGTCATGATAGGATTATGCATGAAGATATTCAAAAATGTTGACACATGTATGATATAATAAAAGCTGCAGTTTGTCGATGTAACAATAGTAAATTAGTCTGACTTTTATAGACTGACACAAGGTTATACAATAGTTTAGCATAAGGGATGTCATTCGAATTACATGCAGTTGAAGTCATTAACAGCATTTTGCTCATTCACAGTAATATAAATTGTGACACTTAATGCAAACTACTGCATTTCCAAATTTTATTTTCAGTTCAGCCAGCTGCATATAAAGAGATATGGACGTGTAGTATTATATCTTTCTCAGAAGCATTAGCATTATAAATGAAATGATTTAAACTGGAATACAGAACTAATTGCAGATTTGTCTGTTTAAAACCTACTTCAACGCTTGTTCATAACATGAACGATTATGCATACAGATTGAACAAAATTTCATTTCAAGCCAATTTGAATTTAACATACAATTTCATTCTATATTTAGTCAGATAAATAGGAGGGGCATTGTCTACAGTTATTCCAGGCCCTACTTAGCTTCAAGAGGAATGGGCAAAGTTAATAATCAGTTTAAGATTTTGTAAGTTAGTGGCCAGAATGAGAATATAAGAAAGCATAGAATTCCAGAGAGATGTTGGAAACAAGGACAGTCAGTCATTGTGTTTAGTGAAGAGTCAAGGATCGAGATGCAATACATGCAAGAAGATGATGTGAAATGCGTGCAACAAGTGGTTTTAGATAGAGGTGCTTGATATGTTAAAGTGTTAAGATGTACAGGGTTTTTCAATATCTCAGCTGTCTTAATACATCAGTTAGTCTAAAACATATGCAAAATTGATAAATTATATGTGAAATATAAATTTAAAAACGGAAATGAATTGAACATTTGAAAATATGTACAATGTAGCAAATTCAATAGAAAATATATGGAATACATCACCATTCGGAAATATAAAGAGAATAAAAGTACTTAATACATGCAATTAATGATTTATTCCAAATGAATGTGAAATTTCCATGCAAGTGCAATTGTTCAAGTTTCTGTGAGTTAATTCTGAAAAGCAAGATGGTGGACTTATAATTTGTGAGAAAAGAAGGAACAACATAAAAAAATAATAAAATATGTAGAAGTACGCATATGCAAAGTATACGAAATCTGAAGCAAAATATACTAATATATACAGGACAGGATGACTACTTGAAAAGAGTTTTAAATATAAAGGGAGATATGAGCAAGGTGGAATATCTTACAACCAGGATTTACTTGGAAGGAGAAAAAACCGTATATGCAAATAGGATTGTAAACATATGAAAATAATCAGTCCTCAACTAAGCCTACTGTGGTAAGGAACACTTTCTGATGGACTCATACTGTGCACGCTCAACAAAACGAATTTGTAGTCTTTTGAATACAAATGAAGCAAATGCCACAAACAGGACATGAGTTTGCTGTTATTTAATGAGGGGTGTAAAATAAATATACATGGAGATATCTTCTATACACACACACATTTATATGCATATATATATATATATTTTATATCCTGGTGTTGGATAAATAATTTAACGAAGCAGAGGGAAAGAAAGTGGCACTGTCATGGTATTAGCTGTCAGAAGTGAAAGTAGAAAAATCTGACAAGGAACGTTACTGCTGGTTTGAGTTGATTCTTTGGTTACTGACAGAACAAATATATTTATTAAATTCTTACAGAAACCTGTTTTAATCAAGTGGAGTAAATCTTTTTTCAATTCACACAAGAATCAACCCTGAAAGTTTTTTCTCTTCTATATTTCGTTGGTAAGCTTTACTCTTTAGCATTTAAACTGGTCATATCCAGCCAAAATATTCCACCTGTTTTACATTCAAACTGGCCAGATTGAGGCTCCCACACCTATCCTACAATGTTATTTTAAGAATAAACAATCACATGATCAAAATCTCAAAAATACAAGATAATCATGACTAATTTAAAACAATGTGAATAAGTGAGCATTACATTTGATAGAATAATCTGAATGCTAAAGAGTTAATTCTCTTCAATGCAGAAAAGATTGCACTACAGCGGCAGATGTAGGCAGAATTGTCATAATAAGATTGTAAAATTTGAAGAGTTTTGGCATAGCTTCTGTGAGATCATTGGTGTAAATGTAATGCATTAAAGTACAAACATTCCGCATTTTAAAATCTTGCATAGAATACACAATATTTAGTTCACTCTGTAATCGAATCATATCAAAAAACTACCAAAAGTGGATTTTTAAAGAATTTGAAATAACCACTGAAAATTTTTTGCAATATTCCTTATCTTCACTAAAATTGAAAATTTCATGAATTTAATTTTGATTGCTGCATTGATTCCATATTTTCCCCCTAACACATCATAAAATATTGAGTTTATTTTTGAGCATAGCTCCAATTTTTATTTTTTTTCTCTTACAATACACTATGTCGCGACTTTTAGTCTGAAGAATGTTTAAGTAAGAAATCAGTGAAAGAAAATATGTCACTAAATACTTTTAACAGAAATAAGAAATTGGGAGATTCTAAATTATGTAAGAATCCAATAGCAGAATTTATTGTGGTCTCATCCCATGCTTCAGGATTTTCAATGATGTCTTCAAAAAGGCTGATTATGAAATGACAATTTTCTTCTGAAATAATAATAAGACATAAGGAGCACTTCTATCTGGTTGCTGTAGCTTTGGGAAATCTTTTATATAACTATGTTGACTAATGCATGCACCCTTTTGCGTGATTTCATAAAAAAATTACCCAGTCCATTTATTGTAGAAGAGAATATATTGCATTCCTTTGTAGCTGAGCATGCTTATGAAAAAACTAAATTCAGGACATGAGCACAACAACGAACAGAGATCACACATACATATTCCATTCTTAACTTTGACTGCAACCCATTCAATTGTCCTGAAATTGTAGTGGCACCATCATAAGTTTATGCAATTATTTTTTTTTTTTTCACACTTCCTTGTTCCAATGCATTAAAAAACTTATTTAGATAAACCCTTTGCTGAACGATCTGTATTAACATTATTAAAACCAATAAATCAATCTTTAGTAACACAATCTTTTGTAACATAATGGAAAACAGTTGTCAGTTGTAAACAGTTAGATACATCAAATGTTTCATCTACAAGAATAGCTACAAATTTAACCTGCTTTAGTTCATTTTGAACTGCATTGATCAAGTAATTTTGAATTCTGTTTGAGAGACTCGAGAAAACAGAAACTATATCAAGAGGGCTTGCCAATTTTTTTGTCATATTTACTGATTAAATATAATAGTTCTTTATAATTTCCATGATTATTGGGCTCTTTGATTCAAAATGACTCCAAAATGATAATTCCTGGTGACCAAGAAAAATAATTGCATCAATCAATTGCTGTGGAATGGATCTGTTGCATCTAAATTCTTCATTATACTGTTGTATTCTCTGTTTTTATATGGATCTAATTGTAAGTCTATGCAAACATTCACAAATGTTTTAAGATCTATCAAAGATTTTATATGCCTTTGAGAATGTTCATGTTTTAGCATAACCATATGTAGATTATTTAAATCATCGCAACCTTTATCACTCCAAACAGGGTTTTTTTAAACAAAATTACAAGCATGGCCTGCAGAATAATTTAGCACTTCCAGTTAACCATTTTTTTTTTCTTTCATGTAGATTGATCTGAAATTGTTGAATACATTTCTTGTTGTAACTTCACAAATTAGGTAATTTCAACATTGGCCTGCTACCATTTATAATTATTTGTCTCCTTTTTTTTTTTTTTGAAAAAACTATTTTTCAAAAGTGGTTGTCTTATAGGAAGCTATATATATTGTGGTAGAGACAGAATGAAAGAGATTTACTGCTCAGCACGAGATAATCATTTCTAAGCATATCCATCTTTTGTCTTCAGTGGAGAAATTTTTCTTCAAAGAGTGAAAAGATAAAGAAGAGCATACATCTTATTGCATCTAATTCTTTTATTATTATTCTTTATCATTATCATAGTAGCCATGTATGATATCATTTCAATCTCATTTGGAATCTTTTTACAAAAGTTCTATAACACGCATTTGAGTCATTTGGACTAATATTTCAAAAGTTCAAATGATATTTTATAAAAGAAATGTGTGTATGGAGGTGTGGTGTGGATGTATGTGTGTATGTGTGTGTATGTGTACGTGCGTGCATGCATGAGTGTGTATGTGTGTGAGTGTGCAAATTGAGAGTCAATTTGAATAAAACAGAAGATAATCTTAATAAAGCAGCAAAGTAACAACAGGTTCCCAATCAAAAGCGAAAATTTCCAACCTATGTGGGACAGATATTCCAAAAGTCCAGCAATGTGTCAATGAACATTAAAAATCAAGGAGAATGTGATTTTGTTCCACTGGAAAAATTTGGTTCTAGCAGTCTGAATGACAAAAATGATTTGACTGACAAAGAATTTTGAAAGGGCTGGAATTGTTTCTCTTTTTAAATTTAGTGCTTTTTGATTGAGGTCAAATGGTCAAGTCTTTTCAACTATGTAGTCAGTCTCTAGTTACATTAATTACAAAAAACTGGCTGAGCATAGAGAGATGTATTGACAGATAGAGAAAAGATACCAAAGACAGAATCTTAATGAATTTTTAGGATTGCATGACTATGAAGCTATTTTTAATGGGTCGGAAATGCGTTCAGAACAAGTTGTCTTCAATGATCAAAGTAATGTTATATTTATATTGTATCTAATGGTCTTCTTTGAAACATATTAACTACTTAGTTTCATTTTCAATGATTTTGACAACTTTTCAACATAGTTACAAATAAATTTATTTTTGACTTAAATAAAAAATAAACAGCCATGCAATGCAAGACTTGCATAGCTGGAGCACATGCCACTGATATATATTTATATGTGTAATTGACCTCTTTCAGTTTCCATCTTCCAAATCTACTCACAAGACTTTGGTTGACCTGAGGTAGGTGGCTGGGAAGCTGACTTCTTACCACAGTCATACCTGCACTATGTTTTGTATCACAATTCTCCTTCATTATTTTCATGTTCATAGTTAAAATTGGACACATCATGAGTACAGTGTATCTGTGCTGTATCTTTATTTCTAACTGATGTGTAGAAATTGAACCCCAACCACAAAGTTATCAGTTCATGGTCATGAGTAAGCTACAACGGGGACAACCTTAAAATTGACCAATCAACTCGAACCTATGCTATGAACAGCATCTTAAATGTACTTGAGACTTGCACAATTTTCCCCTAGTTAAGCAATTTGGTACCTAAGTTATGGTAGAACACTGTTGGCATTCAAGCAAAAAGGATCTCAGCTCTCACCCAACAGGCCTTAACAATTTGTGGTGGACTTGTAGCTTTTATTTTTCGCTTTTCCAGATAACTAATGGCTACACGAATGCAGTTAAATCAATTCCTACATACTAGTAATACATATTGATAACCAGTGAAACTGTAACAAATTATGTACCATATATGCATAATTTTCTATCAATAAACTCGTTAAGTGTTTGCAAGTTTGTTTATGTTGTACTACATGAAGTCAGCCTAATCTTACTTTCAACTTTCAATTAATTAAAACACAGCATCAATCTTTCTCACGACAATTCCACCCAGCAAAAATGGTGACTTAACATAGAAAGGCCTACAATCACAATCCACATGACAATGGTTTCAGGCAAACACAATAATAGCAGCTCACAACAGATTCAATGCAGCTTGAGTGTTTAAATACCAAAATTTATAACAGACAAAAACACAGCACTACCCTCCATACAAACAACAATCCCCACTGAAATTGTTTTCTTCTTTTTCATGGCTGAATTATGAGGCTACTGTTTTCTTTATTGCATTCTAATTTTTAATAACTTCAATGTGGCTTAAAGCCATAAAAATACAGTAATCATGGAAATATATAATGGCAACAGACATAAAAATGAATTGGTTAGCTTTATTTTATGCTTGCAGAACCTGGAGTAGAAATTTAATTAAGCTTCAATTTATAATTACATTTTATACATTTCAAACAGAAACCTTCATTAAATCCTGCAAAATTGCACAGATCATCATCTGTAGTGAATAAAGCCTTATAACCACCAAAATGTATGATACTTTCATAAGGATTATTTACATCTTTGCTATCCATAGTTAGAAGAAAACAAATCCTCATCCATGTTGTCATCCAATAGATAATTATCTTCTGCACCATCCTATGTATTTGTAATTTTAGTTTTAATTGATTTGACAATAGCATCAGCTTTGATTCCATTCCATGAATCAATGATCCATTCACAGATCAAATGCAGTGTACTTCGCATATTGCCTTATACATCTAGTTATAGCATCTAATTCTCATCATGTCATTAAATAACTTCCAGTACCCAAGTTCAATAAACCATTAACAATCAAAATGGATGTCTCAGAATCTGCACTTGATTCCACTCAGTCCAGCCAGAATCAAAGACCTGTAGCATTTCTCTCTTAGGCTTTGTCAGCATCAAAAAGAAAACAGTCCCTTATTGAATCAGAGACTGAAGCCATCATGGAGGCCACTCAACAATATAGTGCCATATACCATCATTACAGATCAACAGTCAGCGTCATGTCTATTCTCAACAGAGCATTGGTTGCAAATTAAAAGCAATAAGCTTTCTCAATGGTGACTACAATCAACTGAGTCTAAAATTGACATAAGTTACCACCCGGGCTTACAAAACACCATTGTTGATTCAGTGTTATGATGCAATGCAGAGTAAGACCTGACTTACATCAGAAATGTACACAACCGATTGCGTCATCCTGGCTCTATATGATCATGTGATGACTGTCGAAGCCACAATCTCACATTCTCCTTGTCGGAGATCCACTCCATAGCTGACAACTGTGCTGCTTGCAAGGAAATTAAGCCTAGATTTCATAAACCACCACATGGTCATCTTATCTATGTAACTCACCCATAGGAACATCCCTGCAAACTTACCTAATTTGTATGTTTTAAGTCATAATAGATGAATACTCAAGGTATCCTTTCACCTTCGCCTGCAAGGGTATATCATCAGACACAGTGATAGATCATCTGCTATTGCTATTTGCCATGTTCGGGTCACCCTTTTGTCAACTCAGATTGTGCGACACAATTTGAATGTAAAAAATGTAAAGAGTTTCTGAGAAGAAATGGCATAAATAGGATGTGTACATACAACAGCATACTTACTCCAAAGCAACGGCTAGTGTGAACAAACTAACAAGACTACAAGCTATTAAAATTGGTTCTTTAAAATTTCAGTTGGGACTCAAAGCATTGCAAAGTTGATTTACCTATTGCATTTTCTTTTCTTTGGTGTTTGCTTTCTATAGCTACAAACCAGACTCCTCATGAATGATTCTTGAGCTTTCCAAGACAAACTATCATTGGTCGAGCGTTTTATACAACAAAAGAAGAGTACTGCTTTTCGTCATTGTCACATTCTGAGGAAAGAAAAAAAGTTTGGGTTGAGAAGGTAACTCTCAAAGAATCTATCTCACCTCAATTTGCTGGAGTGGAGTTCAGTGACGGCCACACAGACACAGTCTCATCCCAGCATCTAGTGCCATTTATAAAGGGTCTGGGTCCAGAATTCTTAGCATCATTGCTTCCCAGTCATCACTTCCAGCTATGAAGAATTGGACTGACAAAAAAACAGTCAACGATGCATGTCAGAGAACCTACTGGACTGTAATGGAAGCAGACCATGAATTGCAAGTGGAACAAAAGGACCTCATCAACCAGCCTTAGCTGAAACCAGTGCTACTAATGGCAACTTAGAACCTCCCAGGCAGACAGACAAATATGCAAAACCAAATATTTATGGGGCTGAAGCATGGACGAGCAGATCTTTTTGCTGGTGGAAAAAACTGCCATATGTTTGTTTTACTACCATCATGAGATTCCCTTGAGAAACAATATAACAATGTTAATGGTTGAATAAAAGCTCAGGTTATTGCAATCTATTGGGATGTCCAAGAGTTAACAATCAGTTATATTCCATTCTAATGATTCATTCCTCATAGTCTTCTGTAAAATTTGAAACAGAAAACTCAAAGTAACAAATTATAAAGTTTTCAGTTTCCAATAAAACATTTAACTCTACTTGCAATTTTGAATCTCTTTTCTTCCTCTTGTTCACTCTTAAATGTTTACATATATTAACTCACATACACGTGTGTGTAATACACATATGCACGCACGTGTGTGTGTGCTTGTGCATGCAATGGATGTGTTTATATGCGTGTGTAAACATTAGTAAATGACTGAGAATAAAGAAAATCCTAAAAGACAAATCTATTTACATAAAAGCCATGCAATTTGAGAGAAACAATCAAAAGGCAATGTTCCTCGCTTGAGATATTTTCTAGAACTTTCCTGTTTAGTGATCATAGGAAATATAAACAAACAATTAGATATAAAGATATAAAGGAAAAAATACATTGAAAAATGAAAAAGTGAACTCAGAAAAACATAAGAATAACAAGTCAGAAATAAAAAATTATTGAAAAATAAAGCATTAAATTTAAAATTTAAAATCAAATTTTAAGAGTCATAGCTCTGTTTATCCAAAAATGTTAACCCTGACTTGATATATATTTGGTTGTAGTCATTTTTTAGCCTCAGGTTCACTCTAATCCACTTGATTTATATTGTAAGTCATTCCAATCATAACCATCTCACCATTTTATTAAAAAACAGTGGATCTAGAATTTCAGTTCTTTTGATTTCTTTTTTTCTAAAAAGTGATCAACTATGGCAAATGTAATTTATATATTGCCATTTCATATTTTTGTGAAGGTGTGCATTGCAAGATTTTAGAGGTTTCTTCTTATAAAGGTGAGTGTGAAATATTCATGTAGTTTATTTCTAGGATCTTTCTGATTTGGCAGGCGCCATTTTTTATTTATGTTTTATCTAGTGTGTTTTCTATCGAAACACTCTAAAACTTCGTATACTTGTATATTTTGTCTTATAGAACAGAGAAAAATTTTTATATTCGAAGTTATTTCATGTTAAAAGTTGTCATATTTCGGTAATTTCAACCAATCACTGACGTCTATTGAGGTGAAAACAGTTATTGTTGTGGAATGTAAACAATACGTTCTAGCGGAGTAATGGGATCTTTTCCATTGAATAAAATTAGTGCCATTGTTTGTCAACAACAACTATCGGCAGTACTGTTATTTATGACATCGTTCGTGCGTTTGTACTGGTTTTAGCTAAAGGATTTTAGGGTTGGAGTTTGGGTGTTAGGGTTCGGGGTTTAGGGTTAGCGTTAGGGTTCGGGTTTTAGAGTTAGGGTTAGGGTTAGGCTTAGGGTTAGCTAAAACACAGTAGTAATTGTTTTCACTTCAATAAACATCAGTGATTGGTTGAAATTACTGAAATATGACAATTTTAACACAAAATAACTTTAAAAAGATAAAATTTTCTCAATAATACTAAGAGCTAAAGATGTTTTATATGACACATTCTACCAGTGTCCCAAGTTTGAAAGTGTTTCGTTTAGAAAACAAGTGGCACCCACCAAATCAGAAAGATCTCATTTCTATATATCTCTGTCTTGCAATCTTTTACTGGGATGATCATAAAGATATCAAAAAAATTTCGTAATTAATTTCCTTTGAAGTCATATATAAATAAATAAGGAGCAATTGACATTGAGTAAGTCCCTTATCATCATAATGTCATGTTATTACAGAGGAGGTTAGGCATTATTTCAACTTTTTTGTAGGCCATCCTTATTGCCATTTTTGGAAGTTTTCTGTGTGATTTAATATCAATTTCTTTGTATTTCCTTGATCCAAAATACCATGTTTTATATATGGCAGAACATTATAAACATACAAGGTTATCAACCTTATGCACTGAAAGTAATTGACCATATGCATACAGAGTGATGCACAGAAAAGTAACCCAGGTTCTGTAGCATAGTGTAAAAACAGAAATAAATTTACACACATGAAAAAAGCACCCAGCCTTTTGTTTGCAAGTATCATAGTGTTGTTTTGACCAAAAATGTAGGCTTTTAATTGCTGTACACAATTTTTTTCAATTTCGATTGGCATGACCTCCTGCTTTATGTGAGACTGCTGTGTCAGTTTATGTGTTGACTTCTTTGAACTTCAGACAATCCTTTGGTGAATGTCCTGAATAACTTCCAGTCTTTGAATTGCAGGGTCTTTTCGTTTTGCGGTGTTGTAGCCCGCTTCTTAACCAACATTTATATCATTCTGTTTGCCGGTAAGCCGTGACTTTACACTTCCACAATCTTCACTCTTTCCACTAATGAGTATGTCATCTTGCCAAAAAGGCTAGAAATGTTCATTCAATGCATTCTTACAATCAACTGTGGTGAGGGTGCAATGAGGATAATGTAGCAACCCGTTGACTTGTATGCCATCTTTGTTCCGCAGTTAGAATAGTTGAAACAACACAATGACACTTACAAAGGACTCTTTTTCCTGTGTATAACTTTATTTCTCTGCTTACACTAGGCTACAGAACCTAGGCTACTTTTTGTGTGCTATCCTGTATATATATTTATTAACATTTGAACCTTCAAGTTAATTTGACATAGTTTGTCCACCTAAGTTTTTCATTTATTTATACCAATAGGAAGGGGTGACATGTATTTCTGAATACAGAAAAAGGTTCATCAATAATGCAGATACAAATCTACACGTTCCTCTTTAATTGTGTGTGTGTATGTGTGTATGTGTGTGTGTGCGTGTGTGCGTGTGCGTGTGCGTGTGCGTGTGTGCGTGTGTGTGTTGTGTGTGTGTGTGTGTGTGTACACCACTTTGCTGAAAGAATGTGTATCTGAGTTATCCACCCAAATGAAATGATCATGCTTTTAATTTCCTTTTGTCATCCTACAAGATTTGTGCTTTCATCAGCCCCTTTTAATTGTAGTTATGCTAAATTATAAGCATTTGTTTATACACAGAAAAAAGTGGAAAATTGTATGTTACCCACAAACTGTTTACAAAGCAAAACCAGCCAATGGAGGGTTTGAACAAGTTAATAAACTTACAAACAGAACTGAAATAATATGTAAGTGTACAAATTCTTCGTAGAGATACTGTGTAATGTTTTGTAATGTAAATATATCAGTAAGAATGCACTAAAAGCATAGAAGTATTAGCTATTGGGTCACCTATTAGATAGATAATCAGATAAATAATTGAAGAGATACTGAAAACTTGTAGCGTATGTATACATACATGCTCATACCATTCATATATGGGTTTGTATATATGTGTATGTTGGGATCTTTTTCACTTGAAACATTAAATAAATTTATTTTGATGTACAAGTCATATATTATGAATTAATAATTAATTTGAAATACCATTTGTTTAATTAATTCAAACATTTTAACGATAATGGAACAACCAAGTTAAATAAGTAGGATGCAAATAGTACACATAACCCCCAATTTACTGCTAATTCTCATCCATATTTGCTTTCTATTCTAGAATGCATGATTCTAGATCAGAATTCTTGTATGGATGATTGCCTAGCTCCCTAAATATCCTTGTGTAGATTGTCACCAAAAGCTGTCTATAATGGGTATTTTTCTAACTCTCTAAACATCATTATCTAGAATGAATATTTACCTAGTTCCCTAAACACCTACAGCAAGTACATGTACAGGACATTATTACTATCGCATCATTCTGATGAGACAAGGAAGTTCATGAATCCTTAATGAACTAACTAATTTAGGATCACTACTGTTCCAAACTAAAAGAAATTTGAAAATTGCTGGATTAAACACAAACATAGTCATTTCTTGCATATAACACATGCATGTGTGTGCATGTGCCCGCACATACATGCATGAACACATGTACACACATTTGTATTGGTAACAGAAATGTTCACAAGCAGTTACATTAAGATCCATCTACCAATCTAAGAATGATTTCAAAAGCTGGGACACAATGAAGGAATATAAAAGACATCCAATGGATATGTTTTAACATCATTACAAGTGCTGATCGAATAATTTAGAATAAAAGCTTTGGTGAAAATGTAACAAGTATTTGAGAAATACGAGGTTAACAAACTATATTATAGAAGGAAAAGAATCAAATATGTGTGTAAAATATATGGAATTATATGAAAAAGAAGCATATATAAGAAAATATCATACATATATCTATTACAATTGTGCATGGTTAAAACATTACCTGTCGAAGGAAAATACCTGCTAAATTTTAGATAAATTTAAAAAAAAGAAGATGATAAGGTTTATATTATTCTAAATATACAGAATATGCATAATACACATTTGTTTAATGGTATGTAATTGGAAAGCAAGTGTTTTGAAGCATATAGTTCTATAGTTAAGAGATGAAGAATTATGTACGTTATTTACATTTGATGGATATTTGTCCTCGTCTTGTTTATTGTTAACACAACGTTTCGGCTGATATACTCTCCAGCCTTTAACAGGTGTTTTGGGGAAATTTCAAACCTGGGTTCTCATTCCTAAGGTATTTTTTAATGTTATTATTATTATTATTATTATTATTATTATTATTATTATTATTATTATTATTATTATTACTACTACCTTAAGAACGAGAACCCAGGTTCGAAATTTCCCCAAGACACCTGATGAAGGCAAGAGAGTATATCAGCTGAAACGTTGTGTTAACAACAAACAAGATGAGGACAAATATGCATCAAATGTAAATAATGTAAATATTTTTGAAGAATGTTTACAAAATAGTACATTGTATGAAAACTTTTGTCTTGAAATAAAATTACTAACGTCAGTTAGGCATAAAATACATGTATGTATTCAAATGAAACCTGCTCTATACGTATGGGAAACATATTTAAGGATTGGGCATTTGATTTTAAATGTGGCTGGACTTCTTTCTTTTAAAAACCAAATGTACTTGAAAATTAGCTCCCCACCTTTCATTCTCATTAACAAGCAACTGACATACAATACACTTGAGCCAACTCCACACTGATACATGACTTCTGAAGCATGCATTTAATCCCTGAATGGGGTTCTGAGTATTTTGTATCCTTCAATAGTAACAATGTACTGCTCATAGCAAGCAAGCATCATATAAGCTGCATGCTACCACTCAAAAAGCTAGAACTCACTATCATGGAAGAGATTTCATATCAAATGCATTGTTAACACAACTAGGACTGTATCTCAAAGATTTGTACACTTTAGAGCCAGAAAATATCTGTTTCAGGCAATTGCTACCCATCAACTATGCTCATATGCCCACATTAAGCATCCTGGATAAGGAAAAAAAAACTGGCATGCTCTTGTGATTTCTTTCTGATAGAATATAGCATTCCTTAGATGTGCAGAGTTTGAAACAAATTAAGTTTTAATCATGTATGTATACTGCCAAAAATATACTAACAATACATTTTCTTCTATATTACACTTGTAATCCTACACATTCTCTACATATTTGCCAACCAGTTTACACTCTCTACTTGGTGCATTTTTGTGACACCAGTCCTAGAGTGATAGCCTCCCTCGCCATTGGCTGCAGAAGTGGTGTGTTGAGTTCTATTCTAATATGGGCACAGGAAGTGGGCATGTCTTGTATGCAATAAAAATAGTAACCTAAAATGTACAGACTGTGGAAGTGAATAGGAGAGGGAGCAATAACAGTAGAAAGGCCACAGATAGGGATTTGAGGATGAAGGATAGGCACATGCATTTGCCCAGGTAACCTTGAAGTGGGAAAGAAGAGAGTGTGAAAGAGAGAGAAGAGAGCAGGACATTCAAAAGGGGTGAGATAATGGTGGTGTCAGGAGTATGATGAGAAAATAATTGATAAATTATCGATTTTACAAAATAGATGACATCAAGCTTTTTAAGGAAATTTCCTTGAAAAAACAAGGATTCATTTTGTCAGCCTTGTTATTTGATCATAGTATTCGTAGTTCCTTTCTTATAAGGCAGTGTTTTATAGATAGATGCTTTTTATATTGTGGATAAGTCTTCTTAATCACTTTTTATGACACATGATACAGGGTACTAATTCTAAAACTGAGATAAAGGTAGTTTCTATTTTATAAAATAGACTTAACCAGTTCCTATGTATTTGTCTACCTGATCAATTTATCTTTCTCAGTTACTCTTATTCAATATTTGTTTTAAGCTGAAAGACCAACTCATTGAAATTGATTCAGACATTTTTCCTTCTGTGGTAGATAAAATAAGCATTAACTAACTTTTGAGGTTGATATAATTGATAATACATTCTCAAATATTTAAGACCTTGTACCTAACTTAGATAATGATATATTTTTCTACTAATTATAATGGCTTTTTGTACTAGATAACTACAAAATTATATTCATTAAAATAAAGTTTCCAATCTGTTTAATGTATAATTTCCAATAATATTTCTAAGTAATTTTAAAATTAGATTGTTATTGTTTGAAATTGATATCAGGAAGTCAGAATAGATGCAAGCTAAATAAAAATAGTTACTGATGCTGTTGCTATTGCTACTGTGTTTCTTTTAATTTTGTTTCTCACATATATATATTTTTTTTTTTTTTCTGAACAATCAGTTTCTCATGTCCACTTGTGGAGACAAGGTGTAATCTGAAAATATTATTTACAATTGACTGGTTTCTCTTCAAAGAGTTAAAGATCAGTTTCTGAAATTTCTAGATTCATCTTAGTGATAGTAAAACTTTGCTCCAAGGTGTTCTATCTTAACTATTCACAAGCCCTTCAAACCTTTTAAGATTGAAATTTATAAATAATTGTACAATGACTCAATTATTTAACTATTCATTTGTCTGAGTATTTATAAATGTGAGCATGTGTGTATTTGGTCTATACTGATAAGTATGTATCTATTTATGAGCACTATATCTTTGTGTAAATATATGCATGTAATGTGTGAGTTTCTAGGTTTATCTATAGTTGATTATGGTGCTATATTATTTATGTTGGAATTACAATTTATCGTTGATGTAGCTTCCTATATACAAAACAAGTAACATATTGCATCTTTCATATCTATCCAATGTTATATTTATCAACTTCTTGGACTACCTGCCTGCATATCTTTAGTCTTATCTACCTGCTTGCATATCTGTTTGTCTGTCTATCGGTTTGTTTACCAGCCTATCTTTATTCAACTGGACAGCCATACATCAGTATGTCTAACAGTTAATAAATAAGCAAATTTATTAATCAAGCAGTAATTTTACAATGAAAGTAAATAATTAATCTCATGATTTTGATATATGAGACAACACACTAATGATGTTTGTAACAGTTTCAGTGATAATACATGGTTTATAAGAATATTGGTGAGTAGCGTTTATTTGTGTTTGTACCAAATCCAGCTATTATCTCCAAATCATATAGACAACAAGGAAGTTGGAAATCTGGTATTGTTTTGTATAGGACAAGAAAAAATTGTTGAAAATAATTATCACAATTCAGTAGTATTTCTGTAACTCCCATTTTGACATTACCAAAACTTCTAGTTTTCCTTGGTTTGTTAATGGGCATCGTTGTGCCACTATAAGAGACCAATATTTTGCCTTAATGCCAGATGATTAAATCTGATTTTTGTTACTTCAAATTGTTGAAAGAACTAATATGTGTTGTCTCAAATCAATCTTCAGAATCAGACAGCTCAAGAGCCTACTTTAACCGCTTTGATTGCAAGTCATTTAATATCCTAATCACTAAGGTTGTATTAGTTTAGATTTTCTTTTAACTTTCAGACTAAAATCTTTTGAACATAGTGAATCAGTCTGTAGCTGCCTGATAATTTTTTTCAATTTGCAATAAATGGCCCTTAATACTATTTGTACTCAACTTGTTTTGGCTATATTTCTTTTTCAATAATGCAAATATCTCTCTTTATCAAACAATCTGGCAAACTTCACTTAATAATCAGAAATCATACTATCTATAACTAGTCAAGATGGGAAATGGAACCTCTATTTCAGACTTAGCCCTTATAAAGATCTTTTGATATTGAGTTAATAAATTAACTGAGAAGATTTCAAAGGTCATGAGCACTGACTCCTTTTCCTTCTGAGTCAACCAGGAGCAAAGCTGTTACTTAGAAAGGCTTACACCTTGGTAACTAGCACACAAATTCATATGAATATAAATCACTGGTTTTTCTAACATTCAGTTTCTCATTGCATATCAAAACTAGAGCGAAAATAAAATAGTAGTGTTCTAGGCTGATAAAAAGTATAAATCATGACATGTGTAAAAGAGAAGTTCAGTCATGATGCCCCTCACTGTTTGCAAATGCATTATTTCTTCATATTGTAAAACATTTTTAAAATGAGCATCATAGAAGTGTATCATTTTATAAGTGTTGTTTTCTTATGGATTTATTTGTCATACATTGCGAAACCAGACGACAGAGTGGTAGAAGTGCTGGTCTCTCAACTAAATTTTTAAATGTATAAATCTTGCTGCAACTTCACTGAATTGGCTATGATTCTGACTTTTAAATCAGAAAGGTGAGATATAGTAGGTAACTAAGTAAACATAACTCTATAAGAACTATACATGATTGATATTCAACATCAGTTTCACCACATCTTGCAAAATTGATACTGTATAATTGATTTTTGCCATTAATTAAGTATAAAACAATCAACAGGCATAGCCTATCATTAACCTATCAGCAATCTGCAGACTACACACTACTCATGAAAACTTTCCAGCCAAACGTATTTTGACTGTTGAGCATAAACATCAGCAGTCTCATGTTAATCTGTATGATATTGTTGAATTTTGGACCTTTAGGTACTCATGCTGGCAGCCACGTGTTAAGTTTCTTTCATTCAATTTTGATGTATTGTTTGAATGATTGATTTGGCATTGTATTGAGATATGAGTATGATTTCTATACTATTCTATTTTTGTGGGGAATTTGACAGAGTATGTAAGTATTATACTGTAGTATTTTTCTATTCAAATTGCTTTGTGATGTGTGGTATAGTATTCACTATAGATCTTTATGGTGACCCTACAAGAAAGAATTGTACTTGCACAGCCAATATAACAGCTGAAATTGTGAAGATTTCAGATTCAAATTTATAAATTACATTGGAAATTAGTTGCATGCTTGTGGTTGTAGATATGTGAGGAGTATTGCTGTCAAGGAGGTTTTGAGATTGAAATTTTGTAGTATGTTATTCTCTAAATGTAAAATTTGTGATATTGAATCCTTTTTTTGCAACTCCAATAAAGATGGATTGGTCATGTCATAATGCATGACAGCTGAATTCTTCCAAAATCATGACAAAGGAATGTTAGCTTTCTATAAAGCCATAAAGAACTATGACTGGGGGCATGTGGTTCATCTTAAAGATCCAAGAGCAAAGACCAAGTCTCAGACTAACATGCGGGGGCTTCTTCTTAAATGTGCAGCCTGTAGACTTGTCTGTAAATTGTTTTGTATTAAAGTCATACAAAGGAAATCAACATGAGAGATGAAAACAAAAAACAAAAATGCTTGTTTTGTCCTCATACATTGAAATCAGAGTGAGAAACCAATGTACCTACCTACCTCGAAAAACCTCATGTGTCACCCGCACAAGAGCCAGCCCAGGGGCACCATATATATATATATATATATATATATATATATATATGTGTATATATATATATATATAATATATGTGTGTGTGTCTGTGTTTGTCCTCCCAACATCGCTTGACAACTGATTCTGGTGCGTTTATGTCCCCATAACTTAGCGGTTTGGCAAAAAAGATCGATAGAATAAGTACTAGGCTTATCAACTCCGTCTGAGGTTGATTTGCTTGACTAAAAGCAGTGCTCCAGCATGGCCACAGTCAAATGACTGAAACAAGTAAAAGAATAATAGAATATATATGTATGTATGTGTGTCTTTGTGTCTATGTTTGACCCCTCCAACACCATTTCACAACTGGTGTTGGTGTGTTTCAGCAAAAGAGACTATAAGAATAAGTACTAGGCTTTAAAAATAAGTCCCGGGGTTGATTTGTTTGACTAAAATCCTTCAAAGCAGTGCTCCAGCATGGCTACAACCAAATGATTGAAAAAAGAATATATATATATACAAACTCATAAAAATATGTATATACATAAATGTGTTTGTGTGTGTGTATAAATACAATCCAGGGATCTCAGAGTGGGAAGTTGTTGGTTAAGCTTCAAGTAGTGAGTGGCAGGTGTAGAGAACAAAAAGTGAACTGTATATAATAAAAAATGAAAACAATTTTTTGTCGTCAAGAGTTACACACTTTTTCTCATGGCGAAGTTGCAAGGAAATTCGAAAATTTGGTAGTTTCTATATAGCTTACAGTTAGCAACTAGAACTGCTAAAAATGCATATAAAAATCCAAATTGAGGGAGTGGAACAGGTAAAATGCCATCAGTATATATCTCTTAGCTCTTAGCTGGCTGAAGCTCATGATGTTGTTGTCATGCAATGTGTTATGCTTAATGTAGCTAATCATCAGTCTGAGATTACATTAATGCAATGAAGGTGACATTGTACCCAGAATTTTGAAGTCAGCCACACCATAGCATTGAGTTCAACTGAATAGAAAAGCCAGTAGGGGAAAAAATAAATAAAAGGAAACAAGAAGTAGGTTAAGAGAAACAATGAGCAATAAAGCAATGGCTGAGACTCAAAATATGCAAGACACCAGTACATTGATGTAAAGTTTGTCATCACATCTCTTGAATGGAAGTTTATGACTACAATACTTTCCCCTTAACGATAGCAATCCTCTTTTTTCTTATCTCTTTCCTTCTTTTTATCCTTTTCTTCCAACTCCTCAACTCTAAGCCACACCCACTCTTGCACATTGCTCATTGGTTCTCTTAACCTACTTTTTGATTTTTGTTTCTTCTTTATTTTTTACCAGTGGCTTTTCGATTCAGTTGAAGTCAACACTAAGATGTGGCTGACAGAAATTCCAAGCAACAATGTAATCTTCATTTCATTAACGCAGTCTCAGCTTGATTAGCTACATTGAGCATAGCTCATTGCATAACATTTACGTTACAAGCTTCACTGACTAAGAAACATATGTTGCATGCATTTTGCCTGTCCACTCCCTCAATTTGGATTTTTATATATAAAAATACATCTGTGAAGGGATTATTCTTTGATAAAAAATCACCAGACAATGTAGTTTTAGTCAAAACAAATTGCACACCTGTAGGCTTTTCAACTACACAAGTGCGTTAAGTATGTTATATTGATAAAGTTCTTACTATAGAGCTGTTTCCATTGCATGATACAAGATTCAAATTTTATCTTGTTTATATGCAGATTACCTGTGTATACTTCAGAAATATGTAAGCATATATGTATATTTATATTGCATATGAATATGTGTGTGTGTGTATATATATATATATATATATATATATATATATATATATATATATATATATATATATATATATATATATATATATATATATATATATATATATATATATATATATATATATATATATATATATATATATATATATATATATATATATATATAGGTGTAGGAGTGGCTTGTGGTAAGAAGCTTGTTTACCAACCACATGGTTCCGGGTTCAGTCCCACTGCAAGGCACCTTGGGCAAGTGTCTTCTACTATAGTCTCGGGCCAACCAAAGCCTTGTGAGTGGATTTTGTAGATGGAAATTGAAAGAAACCCGTCGTATATATGTATATTTATATATATAGTTTTAGGGAAAATAACCAATTTTCAAGAACTCATCGATGAAAATCCACTATCACATATAGAAAAATTAATAATTAAAAGCACAATAAATGAGTATAATATAAAGTAAAGTAAATATCATAAGATAAATATAATAAAAAGATTACACATGTTTCATAACCAATTTTCAAATAGAAAAGAAATTTAAATCGATTCATTTGTTTCTTTATAGATTATTTTAATAGATAACTTATTTAACACTATATTATTTAGAAGTTATAGTTTCATTTCAACATAATATTAGAACTTCGATTGGAATAGTGTTGATATATTTTCGATTATTTTTGATTAATATTATTTGATTAATTATTAATCTTTATAGTTTATAATATCGTTAAAGTTTTTTTAAAATCGAAACTTTGTATATATATATAAAGTTTAACCTTTTATTCTTTATAATTTTTTCTTTCCTAATTTTTTCATTCATAATTTTTTCCATTCATAATTTTTTCATTCATATTTTTTATTATTACGTTTGTAGAAATAAATAATCTTGTATTTTTCTATTATTCAATTGATCTTTAATCATAATTAAATAAACGTCTTTAGCTTTAAATAGTATAGCTTTAACTATTACACCGGTTAAATATGTACTAATTTTATCTTCATTATTATTTTAAACTTAAACTTCGTTCACCTTGTATTTAAAACAATGATAATTTAAAACAATGATAATTTAAAACAATGATAATTTAGATAAGATGTTTTTTGTATATAATATACATGTTATTATTATGGATGAAGGGATGATTATTGAATGGTTATTATTTTGATATTATGATATTTTTAAAATAATTTTTCTATCTTTATATAATAAGTATTTCATATTAATTCATTTGGTACTTATTGTTGGTTGAGATATATATCTAATTATTGTTCTAATTACGATCTGACGAGTAGCTATATTTTTGAATAGAACTTATTTTCGATAATTTCAATTGATTTTAATCGATTTAAATTTCTTTTCTATTTGAAAATTGGTTATGAAACACGTGTAATCTTTTTATTATATTTATCTTATGATATTTACTTTACTTTATATTATACTCATTTATTGTGCTTTTAATTATTAATTTTTCTATATGTGATAGTGGATTTTCATCGAGGAGTTCTTGAAAATTGGTTATTTTCCCTAAAACTATATATATTTTATATATACTTTATCTATAAGGCTCAATTTAATTTTAATTTTTTATAAATTGATTTTAATTGAGTTTTTTACCTGTAATTTTGGATTTTGTCCCTAATAATATTATTATGTATATTTATATATATAGTATATATATATGTGTATATATATATATATATATATATATATATCTGTATGTGTGTGTGTATAGGTTTGTGTGTCTGTGTTTGTCCTCCCCTCCCAACATCGCTTGACAACCGATGCTGGTGTGCTTACGTCTCTGTAACTTAACGGTTCACCAAAAGAGCCCAATAGAATAAGTACTAGGCTTACAATGAATAAGTCCTGGGATCGATTTGCTCAACTAAAGGCGGTGCTCCAAATGACTGAAACAAGTAAAAGAGTATATATATATATATATATATATATATATATATATATATATATATATATATATATATATATATATATAACAATAATAACAAAGATGGAGAAAATCATATTTTTGATTGATGATTACACCATACATTACCAATGATTGTTTCTTTTATGTCATCATATTTATATACAGAAAAAGGTATATGCATTAATACATTTGGGATTTAAAAAGATAGGAACATTAACTATGATATAAAGTGGTCCATACTGGTAATTTTAAATGTGATCTATGCTTTGATGAAATGTATTACATGATTACTTCTAAATTAGTATTATTAAATTTTAGAAATAATTTTTCATTAAAATGTTCTCATAAATATAGAAAAGCTTATAAATCTTTCTACAGTAAATAATCTATTAATAAATGCTTTTTCTATAATCTAATGTGCATAAGTTTTCTTAAAAACTATTTTTTAACAAATTTAATTGATAGATAACTAATGGTCGTGATGTAGAATTTCTGTATTTTTAATTGTTATGATGTAGAATTTCTGTTTATTTTTTTATTCTTTATTTATCTAATGAAATTGTCTAAAGTTAAATGCTAAATTGGATTTTCTTAGAATATTGTGCTTTTCTTAATATTTTCTTTGTATGAGTTTGTCTATTAGAGATATTTCCTTAGTTCACTTTCAATTTTGCCCATTTTGACTTGCCTTGACGATGTTGTTAGCATATATTTTTGGATATATTTATTAGACTGGTATTTTATACCTTTTTCTGTATCTAAATATGCTGGTACAATAGAAATAATTGTTGGTAATGTATGGCGTAATGTCTCCATTTTTGTTCATGTTGTTAGTTACTCTGGATTTTAAAAAAATTTTCTTAGCGATATTTGGATTTACTTGTCATACATGAAGAATTACATTGAACGTTAATTCTCCATGAATTTATTGGTGTCTGATTGTTTGATAAAGTTAACTAAATTTGTTTATTACTGAGTGCTTTATAGATATCTGCATGGATTTATTAATTACTTTTGCTTCTTACACACACACATACACATATATATCATCATCATCATCATCATCTTTTAACGTCTGTTGCCCATACTGGCATGGGTTGGACAGTTTGACCAGGGCTAGTAAGCTGAAGGGCTGCACCAGACTCCAGTCTGATTTAGCATGGTTTCTATGGCTGGATGCTCTTCTTAATGCCCACCACTCTGAGAGCGTAAGGGGTGCTTTTACATGTCAGCATCATGGATGCCAGTTGCATGACACCAGTATTCACCACGACTATGATTTCACTTGGCTTGATATGTCTTCTTCTCAATCAAGGCACATTGCCTAAGGTCTTGGCCATTTGTTATTGCTTCTGTGAGGTCCGAGACTCGAAAGGTGCTTTTTACATGACACCAGAATGACACCACTGGCATCAGCCACATTGCCTCCATGAGGCCCAGCACTCAACAGTTGCTTTTTATATGCCACCAGTATGGCTGCTGGGTATGCAACACCAGCATCAACCACATTGTCTCCGTGAGTCCCAATGCTCAAAAAGTGCTTTTTATGTGCCACTAACATGAGTGCCAGTTATGTGACACTGGCATTGGCCACGACTATGATTTCACTTAACTTGACGGGTCTTCTCAAGCACAGCATATTGTCAGAAGTCTGTGAAGCTCAATGTTCAAAGATCAGTATATATGTATATATAATCTAAGTTTGTATACGTATATAGTTGTGTGCAAATATATTTAAATTTGTATACATACATATTTGTGTGTGTGTGTGTGTGCAGAAATATTATATATATTTAATTCTATTTACATATGTACACACACACATACATACATACACGCACACACACACACACATGCACACATGCACATGCACACACACAAAGACACACACACATACACACACACGCACACACACACACACACACATATATGCAGTATCTCCATTAATTTATATGAAGTTAAAATCTGAATGTTGACTTCTAAATTTGTGATTTAGTTATTTCTCCAAATCTTTTATAATTTACTATTCTTTACTGTTTATGCATGTAAACTTATGGAAATAAAACATCCCATATTTTCAATTGCCAATTTTCACAAACTTGCCAAACTAATTCATATTTTTTAGTAAGCCATTAAAATTTAACAATGTTTCTTTTAGATTTCTTGATATATCTCAAATAATTGTAACTATGGAAACGTAAATGTGCTGACGGTGAAAATTTTTTCCATAAGGATTTCATTATCATTTCACCTGTCAGCAGTAAAATTTCTATTTCATGATGAAGATATTTGCTACTTGAGAAGAATTTCAGAATTATTGTGTGCTGTATTTTGTGATGCAATAACAATGTTGAACTGAATATTTTATGCTATCCTAGTTTGTCGAAGAAGCAAAATGTTTCAACTACATATCATGTGATAATTATAGTATCAGACATTTATATTTCTAGGCTGTACAATATATTTTATATAACCATAGCTTACCCCATGTTTGTAAATAATAACCACTTGTTTAGGGAAAGCCTGGTAGTTTTCCCTCTTAGTAATTAATTATATCATCTCTTGATTACATATGAGTGGTAACACACACACACACACACAAACACTCACACACATACATACATGCACACAAACACACACATATATATTCTTTATTTGTGAATTAAGGCTGCCATTGGTTTCATGTTAAGAAAAGTAGGAAAATATCCTAGTGTCTTAACAATTTAAAAATACTAGAATATTTTCCTACTTTTCTCAACATGAAACCAATAGTAGTCTTAATTCACAAATAAAGAAATTATTTATCCATCAAGGTGGTGTTGAGCACTCATTTCATCATTCAACATTTACATATATATATATATATATATATATATATATATATATATATATATATATATATATATATATATATTTATATATATATATATATATGTATATGTATATATATATATATATATATATATATATATATATATATATATATATATATATATATATATATATATATATATATACATATATATAGAGAGAAAAAAGTTGTCAGAATTTTGGAGAAACATCTTTGTATTTCTTCATTATTATCATTAGCGGTTTCGCTTGTTTCAAATAAAATTTTGTGAATATACAAACAGCTTGTTCAGTTATATAAAACAGATGTCTTTTGGGGGTTATGTTTAGAAGAAGAGAACATTGCTTTTGGTTTTTGGGGGTGAGGTTCCATTGACAATGGAGATGGATAGATAGAAATATAGGTAGGTAGATAGTCTGATGGATAAATCACACCTAATACTCTATGCATACATACATACATACATACATACATACATACATACATACGTACATACACACATATATATCATCATCATCATCATCATCATCGTTTAACGTCCGCTTTCCATGCTAGCATGGGTTGGACGATTTGACTGAGGACTGGTGAAACCGGATGGCAACACCAGGCTCCAGTCTGATTTGGCAGAGTTTCTACAGCTGGATGCCCTTCCTAACGCCAACCACTCAGAGAGTGTAGTGGGTGCTTTTACGTGTCACCCATATATATATATATATATATATATATATATATATATATATATATATATATATATCGTAAGGTTTGGAGGTGATGTACAGGAATTATATATAAGAAAAAAATAATAATCAGGTACTCAGATGTCTGAATGGTTGTACATTTACAGATTTTTATTCATATGTTGCATGTTTTATAAATTAGCGCTTTCACCTAGTCTTGTAGGGTTATCAAAAAAGTTGATAACCCTACAAGACTAGTTGAAAGCGCTAATTTATAAAACATGCAACATATGAATATAAATTTGTAAATGTACAACCATTCAGACATCTGAGTACCTGATTATTATTTTTTCTAATATATATATATATATATATATATATATATATATATATATATATATATATATATATATATATATATGTGTGTGTGTGCGTCTGTGTGTGTATGTATGTATGTATGTACATATATTCCACTCATACTATATATAATGCCATGCCACCTCTCAGTTGAAAGATCTGTATCATTTCCCCTCTCCTTTCTCCCCCTCTCTGGTGAGGGATCTTGGCCTTGGAAGTTACATTGTGACTTTACCAGTGCTGATGTCATGTAATCAGCATCCAGTTCACTCTGTAAAGTGATTGGTGTTAGGAAGGGCAACCAGCTCCTGTAAAACTGTCTAATCCATGCCAGAACGGAAGATGGACATTAAATGATGATGATAATAGTGATGCATATACTTATGTCTATCTATCTATCTATCTATCTATCTGTCTGTCTGTCTGTCTGTCTGTCTGTCTGTCTGTCTGTCTCTGTCTCTCTGTCTGTCTGTCTCTTTCTATATATATATATATGTATATATATATATATATATATATATATATATATATATATATATATATATGTATGTATCTTTTTAGGCATTGTGATGCTAATAACCTAGTGTAGCTCTCAATACACATATGTTTCAGAACGAAGCATTAGTCAAGTACAGAGTGGCAGTAAGAAACTGAGATGACAAACAACTAAACAATTATGAAATTCATTAGCTTACAGCAGTTTCTGCTATAAGCTGGATTCACTTATGAGTCCACTGCTTCAACCTCTTTGTTTTAACCTCTAGATAAGATTTGTTAATGAGGTGCAGTGACTCTTATTTTCATCAGAAAAAGATGCAACATGATTTCTCAGATGTTTTTTTTTTTCATTTTGTCCATTGTTGAAGTGATGTACACATATTTTTGTGCTCCTGTTTGTATTTCACATTCATAAATAACATTCTGCTTTATGCAGTTTTTCTGAATTTAATACACTCTTACATCTACATTTGCATCGTATTGAGTCATTTTTTGTATTTCAGTCCCCTTTTTCTGCACATTTATTTTTGCTGTTAAAATGCATGTTTTGGATGCTACCTGAGTCATTTTTGTTGATTGCTCCTCATCCCTATTCAGTTCACTTTATGTTTCTGTCTACCCTGGTTTCTGATTTTTCCATCTACGAAATACTAGCACCTTCATTTTTGTTCTGCTTTCCATAGTAGTTATCGTTCATCTCTCTATTTATTTTCACCCAATTTACTATATTTTCACCTGTGCTTTCATTTCCATATTCCAGTTTTATTTCATTCAGTTTTTTTGTTATTTAGTTTATGCATATAATATTCTAGGTTATGTGCGGTTGTGTATGCTAATTTTACCTTGTGTCTGTTAAAAATCTTGTAGTACCTACTTGACCAAGGAAAATGTCTATCTAATGCAGCAAAGAATGGAAGAAACCCTTCTGAAAAAACACCAAATAATCCAGGATAATATCTGAAACAACTACTTGGACAGGCTTGTGAACATGAGCAAGCAAAAAAGATCTGTAATATAGAATAATGTTATTACAAGTGTATATGAACATAATAGATTGTAATATATTATCTGAAATATATTTTGAACAAAAGAAATGATAGAGTTGAGTTGATGAGAATAATGAAAAGAGGGATTGTCAGTAAATAGAATACAAGAACTCTGAATAGATAGTACACCTCTTTAGGAAGATAGTGCCTAGCAGCACTGCAGGAGACAGTAAAGCATAATTAATTACACTGCTCTTAATGTGAACTTTGTCCTCTCTGGCATCTTCGTAAATTGTTCTGAAACTGATAATGTCAAAATGAACATTTGTCTTTTATTATTTACATGTCCGTCTAATCATTAGGGAAACACATGGGATGAGGAGGGGTTCTGAATCCCTCAGTCAAATCAAATATATTTTTTTCATGATCTTTTCTTTCTTCTTTCTTCCTTTTGGCCTTTTGTGATGAACTATAAGCAACATCCAATGTCATTCTCTTTTCTTTTCCTTTTCTCATTTGTCTCTCTGTCTCTCTCTTTAATAAGTTGTGATGTTTCACAAGCACCACCCAAAAATCTAATGGAGCTTTCTGATTGGTGTAAATGGTAAAAGTCTTTGAATGTAAACATCAGTCGAACAAAAAAAACATTAATGTCAAATACCTGATGATGCATATGCATGGAATAGTGACACACACAAGATCCATAGATATCATAAATAATATTTACTAAGATCCTATGGTTATAAGAATATCCACACAAATGAAGACATGTCGCAATACATTAATAAAGTATAAAAATTTCTATCCACAAGTTATTTTCATTATTACTATGTATGTATGTAGGTATGTACTTACATATGTATGTGAAAGACAAAAATAATCAGCCACATTGTTAAAACATTAAAGACTGCAACATCTACATTGGGAACAATAAGTGACAACAGTGAGAAAATTAAACCAAGTACTCCAAAGGTTACTCTGCTAACTGATGGGAACTTTTTTTCCATTGATCTAATGTGATACTTAAAATAGAACAGGTTTAGTAGCTGAAAAAATGATTACTGCAGAGGCTTACACAAGTATAAAATATTGATGAAATTGCTCTTCTCAATCAGAAAAATGACATAAGGAATTTGGGAGGGCTTCTGCCCTTCAAACTCCTTACTTCATTTCCCACAAAGTTTATGCTTTTTTCCACGGTAATACTTTCTGTGTATATATATATAAATGGAAATGTTTCCCCCTAACTGTAAGCATGACAATTTTTATTCCCTTGTCATTGTCACCATCGACATCATCGTCATCATCAACATCATCATCATTTAACATCTGTTTTCCATGCTAGCATGGGTTGGACGGTTTGACCGGTAACTGGTAAGCTGGGGAGCTGCACTAGGTTCCAGTCTGATTTCGCATGGTTTCTACGGCTGGATGTTCCATACTCCAAGTGTGTAGTGGGTGCTTTTTACATGCTACTGGCATGGGTGCCAGTTACGCTACACTGGCTTTGGCCCTGACTATGATTTCACTTGGCTTGATGGGTCTTCTCAAGCATGGCATATCACCAAAGGTTTTGGTCTCTTGTCATTGCCTCCATGACACCCAACATTCAAAGATCACGTTTCACCACTTTGTTCCATGTCTTCCTGGGTCTATTTCTTCCGCAGGTTCCCTCCGCCATTAAAGCTCAGCACTTCTTCACACAGCTGTCCTTGTCCATATGCATTACATGACCATACCAGTGCAGTCGTCTCTCTTGCAAACCACATCTGATGCCTCTTCATTTCTAGCAAGCCTATGCATGTCCTCAGCAGTCACAGCTCATGTTTCACTGCCATGTAGCATCGCTGTTCGGACACCAGCATCATACAATCTTCCTTTCCCTCTGAGAGAGAGGCACTATGTTACCAATAGATGTTGGAGCTCTCTGAACTTTGCTCGGCCTATTCTTACTCTAGCAACTTATGCTTTTGGAGCATTCACTCTTGCTACTGACTTGGTCACCTAGGTAACAGATGCTATCAACTACTTCTAGTTTTCTCTCCTGGCAATTGATGGAGTCTGTTTTCTGTACATTTGTAGTGTTTATTGTTCCTGTGCACCTTCCACACACAAAAACAAGTTTCTCTGTTAACCTTCCTCTGATATTGCTGCACCTCTTACGTGTCCATAGCTTACACTGGGTACATTTTATAGAATTTCTACCTATGTCTTTTCTACAGATCAAGCACGGCCATCTACCTGAAGGGAGTTGTGATTTTTCTGCTCTCTTACTTACCAACACTTTGGTTTTTGCTAGATTAACTCTAAGGCCCTTTGATTCTAGACCTTGCTTCAACATCAGTAATTTCTTTTCTAATTCTGGTAGTGATTTGGCTATAAGAACAAGGTCACCAGCACAGAGGAGCTCCCATAGGCAGCCCATTTTAAATTTCTCTGTTATTGCCAGGAAGACTATGATGAACAGTAAGGGGCTGAGGACTGTTCCTTGATGAACCCCTAAATTCATCACTGTACTCATTGCTAACCTCTACCTTACTGACAGAATTAATTTGTTATTATTGCTCTGTACTCAACTGACACATTTTTCTGAAGCATATTCATATTGAGTCATTAGTGTGGTTATGCCTAATCAAAAGGAAATTTTACTCTACAACAAACCAACAACCAACGTACTAATGACTTCATTAGAAGAATGAAATAGCACAAATATCACTTTGATAACAGGAAGTTAGACATCAACAAAATATCTTCAATTCCTAAGCAAACTCTCCACGCAACCCCTTACTTGATAACTTTGAAAAGGCACTACTATAGATGGTCAGGAATATAAAATTTAAGAATTATACTTTTGAATTACAGATAGAAATTTCAGCTCAAATATCTGATACAAGAAACTCACATGTTCACTATGATAAAACTGGAAATCTTTACCATCTTAATACCATTCCGTCTTAAAAGAAATACAAAAACAAAAAAGGAAAACTACTAAGGAAGAACTAAAGAAAATAAATAAAAATGTTTGTCAAATATTTAGAAATCTTACCATTTTCAACCCAATGGTTCTGGTTCTAGTTAAAAAATCACTGACCTCCTTGGATGCTACCTAGAGTGCAATGTTAAGACCTAATTTCCCTATATTGGAGGATTCTACAAGGACGACTGCATTATTATTGTGGAAGGTTATAATTCATCATAGTTGGAACATACCCATAAAAACTTTAGAAGATTATTTAAGAATTATGATGCTTTGCTCACTTTTGAAACTAATACCAAAATTGTCAACTTCCTAGGTGTAACTTTAGAAATTCCATCAGGTTTACATTACCCTTACCATAAGCCCTGGGAAAATGTGAACTGTGTCCACTCAAAACCCAATAATCCTAGATCAATGATCAAACGAACAGTGAAAACTGTGTCTATTTGGGTCTGTAAGTTATCTTCAAATAATCAAATTTTTGACAACATAGTGGGCTATTGCAACGAGGCTCGCAACAGAAGAGATAACTTATATATCATACTAAAGGCTTCTAAATAACACTAGGATTCCACATTGTGAAAGTGTGGACAAACCGACAAGTAAATTTTTTGCATCTAAAGGCACAAAACCATCTCAAAGGAATTTAGCTTTAAATTCTCAAGATCTCAGTCTTCTACAAATTCTATTAGTAATAACATTACCTACACTTCAAATTTAACCACATTGCCAACATGCTACCCAAATGCACACTAGTTATCTCTATTCTATTTTCTACTTTTTTGTTGCATCCAAACACCACTCAGAGAGAATATTCTTTGAATCCACATTACAACTTCAGCTGCAAGTTTCTTGTTTTATTCTTTCCTTCGCTTAATTAAGAATATTATCACTTCTGCCAGCAAACTCACTTTGCTCAGCAGTGTATATATATATATATATATATATATATATATATATATATATATATATATATATATATATATATATATATATATATATATATATATATATATATATCATCATCATCATCATCATCATCATCGTTTAACGTCCGCCTTCCATGCTAACATGGGTTGGACGATTTGACTGAGGACTGGTGAAACCGGATGGCAACACCAGGCTCCAATCTAATTTGGCAGAGTTTCTACAGCTGGATGCCTTTCCTAACGCCAACCACTCAGAGAGTGTAGTGGGTGCTTTTACGTGTCACCCGCACGAAAACGGCCACGCTCGAAATGGTGTCTTTTATGTGCCACCCGCACAAGAGCCAGTCCAGGGGCACCGGCAACGATCTCGCTCGAAAAACCTCATGTGTCACTCGCACAAGAGCCAGTCCATGGGCACTGGCAACAATCTCGCATGAAAGATATCATGTGTCGCCCGCACATGAGCCAGTCAGGGGGCACTGGCAAACGATCCTGCTTGAAAAACCTCATGTGTCACCCGCAAGCCGGCCCAGGGGCACCGGCAACGATCTCGCTTGAAAGATTTCATGTGTCGCCCGCACAAGAGCCAGTCCAGGGGCAATGGCATCGATCCCGCTTGAAAGATTTCATGTGTCATGTATATATATATATATATATATATATATATATATATATATATATATATATATATATATATATATGAGCACATACTTCATATAAACACATATATTCATGCACACACACACACACACATACATGTATGCTATATTATACATATATTATTTAATTTCATATATATTATTGTATTAAACTCTCAGAATTTCTCATATTTTGAAGTTAAAGAACACTTTTGGCAAAATACTACTTTAATTTCTGTTTGGAGAATATAAATTTTTTCATTGCACTTCAGTGATCAGAAATATTTAATTGCTTCACTATAATTTATCTGTCTTTGTATTTCATACTGTAATTTATCCTCTTACCTACTATAGTCTTTCTCATATATCTATGGAAACATAAAGTCTTTAACTCGGCATTTTGTCGATAGTTTCCAAGTGCTACAAATTCCTATTGATTAATCTTTAACTGCTGGAATGTTTTCAACTCGAAATTGCAATAAAATAATGATAGTGTATGTATTTTATTGACTTTTGGAGGAGGAAAGGCAAGGTTGACCTCGGCTGCATTTGAAACCAAAATGTAAAGTCAGAAGAAATACTGCTAAGCATTATGTTTAGCATGCTAACGATTCTATCAGTTTGGTGCCTCACTCAATTCAAATAGATTTTTTTCTATTATAGATACAAGGCCTAAAATTTTGTGGGAGGGGGCTAGTCAATCATATCAATCCCAGTGCTTAAAATGTATTTATTTTATTGGTTTTCAAAGGATGAAATGCGAAGTCGCCCAAGACAAAATTCTGAACATAAAGATGAATGAAAGGTTGTTACTATATTCTAATAGTAATGCATATTAGAATACCCACTTAACAACAGCGACATACTGTTATCTTCAGATGTAATGCCAAAAAGGATTTTAAAAAAACATGCATATATTTGAAGAAAAAGCTAACCAGGAAGACAGAAGCAATAAGCAAATATTAGAACTGATCAGTCAATCAATATGGATAATGAAAGCACATCTTTATGCTAGGTTTGAGATAGAATATCCGGAAAGTAATGTTCAAAATCTATCACCCTTTCAAGAAAATCTTTACAGAAAATTAAACCTGTAACTTTAACATATTAAATAACCTAAATTACTTAGTAGCTACTGTCATTATAAGAGAAACTCAATCCAGATCTAAAAGCCCATAAAATATTGAATAAATTGTAAGTTGCAAGTCAAGAGAAACAAAGTTCAACTCGAAATGAAAAACGAAATTTTATATTAAAAAGAAGATGAAACAAATATTGCAAAAGTATTCAAAAAGAGGAAGAAATCCAAGAAAAACACTAACAACACAAAAAACACTAACAACAAACAACAGCTTCTAGTAAAGACATAGCATGAAAAAATGCAAAAGACTGCTTTACAACTTATATTTATTTCAGCTGCATGATTGTTGATAGTCATGAATCATGCAACAGAAATAAATATAACTTCCTTGCTATTTCTATGCATACTTTGAGGTCCCCTTTTGATTCATAAATAACATTGTAAATTTCTGAGATTATATCAATCATGTTATGTCAAACTGAAAAACTTTAATAACACTGCAAGATAAAATGATAATAAAAACAGGCCTTAGTTCTATAAAAGAAGTCATTTCTTAAGAAAATATTACACTGCATTTTTTTTCTAACAGGATTGTTGAATCAACTCAACAATGGTTACAACACACTATAAACCATCTCCTCTATATGGTTGATTTGAAATATACAAAAGACAAGACACTGCTAGAGAATTTACTAAACACTATTCATAAATTCAACATTGATGGTGAATATTCTGATAGCTACTCTAAGATGGGGCAAATTAATTAAAACAAAATATTAGGTTAAACTGTGAAATCAAAGACCCCATTATGCAAATTCTTCAGAATAGATGAAACTGATAAAATATAGCATGCATTAATTAAAGAAATATTTACAAAAGAGTCTTTACTCTTTAATTGATTTTATTGAACTGCTACCATGCTGGAGCACTATCATTAAAAATTTTAGTTGATAATGTAAATAAGTATTAAAAACCAGACTAAATGCTGGAAATACAATTAATGATATTCATATGTCAAGTGTACAGGATGATGAGGCTGAAACTTATTCAGTATATCAAAGCATTTAAGTAACTTAAGTGCACATAACATATTCAATTCAATCCTTTGCAAGATTAAACCTCATCCCCCAGCTGCCAGTGGTACTTGTTTTTCAAGTAAGTGAACTGGAACAATGTGAAATGAAGTACTTTGTAAAAGCATCTTCACAATTAAAGATTTAGATACAACAGTAAACTAAACATAAATTACTGTATAAATGTAATACATTAAAAGTTAACTGAATAGTTTAAACAGACAAGACATTCAAGCAAATGGCATGGTTGCATTATGTCTACATTGTGGTAGACATTAATACAAATAGTGAATATTATAAAACAAGTGTTGTGAATCTTTAAAGTACTTAAAATAATTAACCCAATAAGTGGTCATTGGAAAACAAACTTTCTCCCTGTAAGGTATATAATAAAAGTGAAGTACATGAAGAGAAGATATTTCAATACAAGTAAAAAATAGAGAATATAAATTGAAATATAACTAAATACAAAAACGAAGTAAAATTGAACTCAATGGTTAGTGTCATAAAAAAAAAAGCACTAGATAGAAAGAATATGAACTGATATGCAAGTGGAAAAGAGCTCTGGACTGAAAGCAACAAGCATTCTGATTTTCGACGAGTTTAGCATCATTGCAACCAATGTAATTTACAAAAAAACACTTTCCATCTGCTCAGTTTTTATTGGTATGGGTAAACTGCTATATTCATTAGACAATATGTAGAGAAATATGAACATAAACAGTTAAAAATACACACTAAATCTGGTTATCATACTGTGTCATACTTGTCTAATTTGACAAATGGATAAAGTGAACCAATGAGATATCCTAAATTGGTGGGTCACAACCTGTGGTCTGCCAAGTTAATATTGGGGGTCGGCAAGCTTAGATCAAAATTTTAAACAGCTGCAATGTAAAATGTATAATTATTCATCATCGATGAAAACATTTTATAATGAAATTAGACTTGTAGTTTGAACGACTGCAAAGTGGTTTGTTTGAATTCTTTCCAACAATGGATCTTGTAACATTTGATGATGATCACTCTGAAGAAATAAGAACATTTTTCATTCATCATTTTCAAAGTTTAAAGAATAATTTTAGGGAATATTTTTCTATTCCAGATATCAAATTCTGTTGGATTAGGAATCCATTTGTTGAAAATACAACAAAAAATATGCAAAGTAAACTTTTGTGCATCACATTATTTAGGTCAAGATCCATTCATTACAATTTAAGGGATTTTTTTGTTACATGTGAAAAATGATTATACAGAGATTGTATTCGAAGCACTGAAATATGACTTGCTATTCCAGGTTTTCTCCCAGCTGTGATATGTAAAATCAAAATACAGAAACTGGATGAATGATGAACTTGACCTCTGCCTAAAACAATCACTGCCTTTGAAATTCAAAGCATAAACTCAACTAAACAGCAAGTGCTATCTCATTAAACAAATAAAATTTTTAACAATACTGTTAATTTAATCATATATTTAGCCAACTTGTGGTTACATGTGAAATGTGAGTAACCAAATATTGCATCTAAAACATCTCCTGTGGTATTGTCACTCATTCACAAATATTTCTTGGGGTATATGAGAAAGAAAATACTTCAAAGTCCAATAGTTTTGTACAACCCACATTACAAAAGCAGTGATGCAATGATCACTCTTCCTGCTCAGAGTTGATAAAACTTATGTCTATAGATGCACATGTGGCTGTGTGGTAAGAAGCTTGCTTCCCAACCATATGGTTCCGTGTTCAGTCCAACTGCATGGCATTTTGAGCAAGTGTCTTCTACTATAGCCTCATGTCGATCGAAGCATTGTCAGTGGATTTGGCAGACAGTAGCTGAAAGAAGCCCATTGTATATATATATATATATATGTATATATATATATATATATATATATATATATATATGTGTGTGTGTGTGTGTGTTTGTGTGTGTGTGTGTGTGTGTGTGTGTGTGTGTGTGTCTCTATCTATATATATATATATATATTATCATCATCATCATCATCGTTTAACGTCTGCTTTCCATGCTAGCATGGGTCGGATGATTTGACTGAGGACTGGTGAACCAGATGGCTACACCAGGCTCCAATCTGATTTGGCAGAGTTTCTACAGCTGTATGCCCTTCGTAACACCAAGCACTCCGAGAGTGTAGTGGGTGCTTTTACATGCCACCGGCACGAAAGCCAGTCAGGAGGTACTGGCAACGGCCACATTTGAAATGGTGTATTTTACGTGTCACCTGCACAGGAGCCAGTCCAGTGGTACTGGCAACGAACTCGCTCAAATGTCTTTTCACGTGCCACTGGCACAAGTGCCAGGAAAGCAACGTTGGTAATGGTCACGCTCAAATGGCGCTATTTACGTGCCACCGGCACGAAAGTCAGGCAGCCGGTGCTCTGGTAATGCTCATGCTTGGACAGTGCTCTTAGTGATTTACTGGTACAGGTGCCATCACGATTTCGCTTTCGCTTGCCCCAACAGGTCTTTGCAAGCCGAGATTAGTGTTCAATGAAGATGTTGGTATGGGTGCCAGTCTACAAATTTAGTTCGATTTTCGATTTCACTTGCCTCAACAGGTCTTCACAAGCGGAGTTTAGTG